>NC_056735.1:1556706197-1556771197 GCF_019279795.1 Protopterus annectens
CACCTGAATCTCACCACTAGTTGATCAGATAGGCTGATAGGGCTTCCCATGCAGGCACAGAGTATAAGGCTCTTGCCTAGCCCACGAATATCCAGCTCCTATCCCCATGGAATGAATGGCCCGACTGAGTGCATGTAGAGGTACCACTGGACAAGGTCCTGCAGAAAAGCCAAAATTGTATGTGAGCAGAAATATATCAAAATAAATCCTTTTGGCAGAATAGGTTGTATTTCTTAAATGTTTTGCTCACAGACATTTCAAATTTCAGAACAGATGATTTTTCTGTTCATAGAAATGCATAGAACTGTCTTGTGCAGGATAGCTTAAGAATTATTTACGAACCATAAATACATATTCTCTTAACTTAATTTCATGACAAGTATATCACAAACACAAAAAAATGCATTACTTTGTTTTGTAGACACTTTACGTCAGACTTAAGCTCTTTACTACTGTTTATTTTCCATATGTTTGTACTCCTAATTCTATATATTTTCGTGACTATTTTTGTTCCAAGTCTAGGAAGGCCTGTTTCTGTAAAGTGGATTGGCATATTTCCATGAGGTTTTCAGGGATTAGTACTGGAAGCTTGCTTTTAAACTCTCCAGGAATTGTTCTCCAAAATTTAAAAGACGGTAGCAGTGCAGTTGCATAATGAATTTTAATGAGGACATTTATTTTTGTAAATCATTTTTCATGCAAAACTATTTAAAAAAATGAACACCTCATCTTTATACAGAAACAGATACCCCTGCTTCTGAAAGAAGACAAGATGCTGGCGATCTCAGTCTATTATCTTCTCCAGATCATTAACTCTTTTGAAATCAATGAGGTATGTTTTAGTCCTAAGTGTATAAAATACTATATACTTATCTTTTTGTAGCTTTTATAATTTTGAACCTGGATATAAAAGACTGTTGATTTCTACTGACTCTTTTGAGCTTAATTGGTGTTGATCCCCAGCTAATAATCTCTGATTTTCCTGTAAATATTTCATACAAGACATTTTGTCACTCAATCGTTCACTATAGTTTACATTACTCTGCATTATATGTTAATAGATTTGTAAGTAGTTACTAGACCTGCCATCCAGCAGACCCTTACTGAGCCAGCTCATATTCCCAATTGCCCCAAAGAACTATCAGGTTAACTGACTAGCTCAGGGTCACACTGCAGACAAATGGAGACGGAGGGAATTAAACCTTCTACCACAGGAGGTAGCTCATTACCAAACTGTATTTAGACTACAATTAAATTAAAGAAAATATTATAGCATTGAAAAATAAATAATGTATTTCATTCAAATGTTACAAAACCAGAATAGAAATGATTCTTGTATTTAGTGATTGTCAGTTAGATTACATGTGTATATTGATATATACATATGCATATACATACACATTTACATATACATATACTTATACGTATACATCTGTGGCAGGACTAGCCACCCAGCAGTGTAAACCTTGGCTCTAGATGACTGTCACTGTTGAAGTGACAGCCCAACCCCATGTGCAAAAATGTGAAAAAGGGGTTGTAGATGGATGGATGGATACATATACGGATTCACTTTACATGCTCGACGTTTTAAAACGTTGAAATTCATATGGCCGAGACAATATAATCAACGTTTTAAAACATCGAACCTGTAAAGCAAAGATCTCCATACAGTGCAGAAAGGGTCATTTTTCCTTTTCCTCACTGTAGTGAGATTTCGGAGTTGGTATATTTAAATAGAGGGGGGGGGTGCAGAGGGGCTTGCCCCCCTGCAAAAAAGTCCTAGAAAATTTTTTTTGTTGTTTTTGTGTTTGCTTTACAGGCTCTGTGTTTTAAAATGTTGATTATATGGTCTTGGCCATATGAATTTAGATGTTTTAAAACATTGAGCATGTAAAGCGAATCCACATATACATATACATATACATATACATATACATATACATACACATATACATACCAGTTATTTGTTGGAGGTAAAATGGAGTGCGCAAAACTGAACAGCTTAATAGTTGTCTAGGCTGACATTTTCTATAAAAATTCTCAGGAGGACACACCATGTCACTCAGATATAAGTTGCAATCCATGATTTTTAAGTGTAAAGATGTATACACACCCCCCTGTTCATGTTATGCTACGTCAAATGTGTCTGTACTATGGGTGACTGCTAGCATATTTTAGTAACAGAAAAGAGTACTTTTCTGGAAAAATATACAACTGTTTACTTCTAGTGTAATACTACTTCAACACAGATGTGTTCTGCATATGCACTGATTTTTCCACTGTCAACACAAATGATATTGCTACCTCTTTCACAAACTGATGACAATGCACCTTTGACTTGTTAGAAGAGTCTTAACAAATAAAAGAATTTAATACAGCTGGCTTTGATTTTAAATTGGGGTTCCATTCCTCTTTTGCATAAAACACTGGGTTTCCCTAACCATTGTCTTGCTAGAGTGGTAGGCCCAGTGGTGAGGGACCTAGGAACGCATATAATAACCTACTTTGACCACCAGGTAGCTGCAGTACTGAGGAAATCCTTCTGTGTTTCTCAACGTATAAGTAAAGGCATAGCATCATGGTCAAAGGAAATTACAATGTCATTAAACTCTGCCCTCATCAGGTCCATAATCGAGTACAATGTTCCCTTTTGCATGTACCTAAGCAGTCACTTAGACCAACTGGAGTGGCACCGGAGGTTTCTCACTAAAAATATACAAAGTGTAACACATATGTCTTATGCGGACCTACTAAAAGCCCTATCTCTTTACTTCATCTCATAACATTTATTTAGAAGTTGCCAGTCAATAAATGTGATATAACTGGTGAAAAATGAGTGTCTGGTTCCAAGGAAAGAGACAGAAAATACCAAAACTGTCGTTTATTGGTACATCAGGTTAAGCGCTTTCCTCTATCCTCCATAGACTTCTTCAGAACACCAAGTTTGAGAAATGGTGTTCTGAAGAAGTCTATGGAGGATAGATGAAAGTGCTTAACCTGATGCATTTTCTGTCTCTTTCCTTGGAACCGGACACTCATTTTTCACCAGTTATATTGCATTTATTGACTGGCAACTGTTGGGTTTGACTGGTGTAGTACTTTTTTGGATTTATTGAGAAGTGACTTATGCCTACCTTCAAGGCATTCTCTGATACAGCCCTGATGAAAATGTTATATATTTACAAGAAAAATTATAGGAGGGTTACATGTTCTATGGACCTGAACCTTATTTGTGACTGTAACAGAACTTGCTTAAGAGATAAATTCATATTCCAAAGGCTACCTCATCTATAAAATAAACTTCCCATGTTCATAAAACAAAGCTGTCTCTCAGTCTCTTCAAAAAGAATTTGGATAAATGGATAGGAAAATGTAAATTCACTCCTGGGGTACCGTCCATGGTTGGTATATATAGTTGGGGGTAGGGGGGTGCAGCTTCCTTTAAAAGAAGAAAATAACACAAAAAGTACAGATTACCCCCACATGCCCACACTCCCCCTAACTATATATACCAACTCTAGGGTCGCACAACATTGGGGAAGGGGACAAATCCCTGTTATTTCCCTTGAATACTGGTTTTCGATCAAATGAAATTTCGATCAAATGGGTTTAGGTCAAATGGTCTTTTGATCAAATGAAGTAGACCCATATATATATATATATATATATATATATATATATATATATATATATATACATATATTTATGTTTTTGTTTTTTTATAGAGTAAACCATACTTGTATGTTAGCAGTATGGTTATAGGTGCTTCATTCCCTCCAGATGTGCTGATTTAAGTGATATGGATATAGGGGCTTCATTCTCACCCAGATGTGCTGATTTGTTTATATCTTACTTCAGGAACATGCCCCACCCCCTTTTTAGACATGTAGCCTTCTTTTGAGTGTCTACTGACTTGTATGGACTTCAGCTAAGCAGCAGTGTGGCTATTTGATATCCTTGAATCTTGATGACTTTAATGAAAAATGCCTGATAGGTCCTGAAAGGTTTTTGCATAAATCATTTTCAGAAAACATAGGCACATTCAGGTTTGGGGTTATAGGAGGTATTTATAAATGAAGCCTTTATACAGACATTGTCTAAGACTACAGAAGATATTTTTGTTGTACACGTACAGGAGGACTAAAGATGTTTTACTACAATTCAGCGTCTGTGCAGTATCATATATAACAATGTTGTTTGCATTGAGTAGATCTATTCAAGAAAGTCCAGAGATTGTCATCTATCTGAGTAATGATGGTGTTCAAGTGAAAGAGCTACAAAGAAAGGCTATACAAAGTTAATATTTTTGTTCTGGAGAAAAGGAGGTAGAGGAATGACATGATATGGATCCAACATGTTACAATGTAACAATGTGAGGGAGCACTTTTGAAGAGGATAGGAAGGAGTGCATTAAGGGGACACAGTTATAGTACAAAATACACAGACTTCAGTCTTGGCATCAAAAAGTGCTTCTTTTCAGAAAACGTAATTTGCAAATTAGGCAGATTACCATAAAAAATCATGGATCATATCACAGATGCAGTTAGGAGCTGTCTTATACTTGGAGAACTAGGGAAACAGAGAGGGGGCAGTTACAAGATGCTAGTGTCCAAACAGGACAAACTAGATCTACGCTTACGTAAGTTTTTTTTCTTCCATCCCCATTAAATAATGTCATATTTTATAAGCAGCAAAAACTCTAACACAGTCAGTCTTCATTTTGAAAATAAACTGAAAATGAACACGTTGTGTTAATGAAGATTAATGACTGTCCTTTCATTTCTTTTTCTTTAACAATGTTTTTAGTTTAGTAAGAATAATAAAACAACATTCTATTTACAGTCATAACAACAAAGAAACTATATACAGGGTCCATAACAAAATGAGACATTCATTAATACATTCAGGAAATCAATTAATATTTCTGCAACAGAGAATGTAGCTTTTCCCAAGCAATTAATTTGTGAGTTGAGTTTTTTGTTCACGACTTTATGTGAGTAATTTCTTTATCACACAATGACCTGGCTAAATAAATTAATTCATTGTTAAAGGAGAGAGGAGGATTATTTTCCATTTTTTTGTTGTAGCTTTTCTTGCAACTGCAAGTATTAACCATAATATGTGCACTTGAGTTTTGGGTATGACCTCTGGAATCAGTACATTAAATTAAAAGTTAAGAGAGCCAGAGATTATGCATTTATCATTCCATAGTGCATTACAGAAATGTCTAAATTCACACCAAATAAAGGCAACATCCTGCAGGAGATAATCATATGATACCAGTCAGCATTTTCTGCATTGCATCTCCAGCATTTAATATAATCCTTTTTGCAAATCATAGCAATTCTTTGTGGTGTCATATAACATCTGTTAATGAATTACTAGGTATATATTTTCCAGTAGGGAGAGATTGTTATTTTCTCTATTGAACTTAGAAAAAGTTTTTTTTTTATTATTGGTAGTGAACTCTTCTTTGTTTATTTTGGTAGAGTAGTTCCAGTAAGAGGCATCTAAAAATATGAAGTCTGATCTAATAGTTTTGTAAATTATAGACATAAATGAGATGCCTCTTACAGAGCCATTAGTAATATTTTGTATTAATTCCAAGATTTTAGGTATATTGCTTCCATGGGTTTCTAATGATAATATAATTTTATTGTAAAGAAATTCTCTACAAACTTGTATATCGAGCCAATTACTATTGTTTAAATTATACCTGGCAATTAAATAGTCGAGTGAATGGACTTTGTTTGTAGACAAAAACTAATTCCAGAAGAATAAGGTTCCTTCTTTAAGTTCGCACATTTTATTGAGAGCAAAGGAGATTAGACATCCATTAGTGTAGGCAAATGGAAAGACATATGTCAATAAGTTTTTGATTAAATGATTTGATTGGATAAATCTATTAAAGTTCATTAATATGTGATTAATAAATGAACAGGATTTTAATTTCTGTTTACCTTGTGTATATAATTTTAATGACCATGTGAAAATATTTCTATCTAGTTTAAGAAGAGGTGCAGGTATTATTTTATTATTAGCAATTAAGATTCTCATGGAATCTGGCGACTCAAGTAGATAATAATCTTTCCTTTGATAATCACATTGCCAAAGTGGTTAGAAAATCCTTCTATGTGGCCCACCTAATCACAAAAGGGTTCACATCCAGATCAAAAGAGGTCATTGTGCCCCTCTACTCATCACTCATCAGACCCATCGCAGAGTACAACGCCCCATTTGGGATGTACCTTACAAGACTCCTGCAACAGCTGGAAAGACCACAGAAGTACCTCACCAAGAAGATCACTGGCCTCAAACAGATGCCTTATGCAACTCAACTGAAGAAACCCCAGCTGTACTCGGTTGCATACCGCCTACTCAGAGGTGATCTCTGCCTGACATACAAGGCCATGTCCAACCCAGAATTGATGGACATGCTTCACCTAAAGAAAACCATTTCCCCTCGAGCCACACGCTCTAGGGATCTAAACCTCACCCCAACAATAAATAGGATGTGCTGGAGGGATAGATTCCTGTCCCAGATACTTCCCATGCTTTGAAATAAGATTCCAATCTACATTAGGTAGAGCTCCTTGCTAACACTCTTCAAGAGAAACCTTGTGGATGGGAAACAGAAAGTTTACCCCGGGGATCACTTCAGTGGCACTGCTGGGCAGAGGCACAGGGAACTAATCTAAGGGGGCAGTGAAAGCCAACACATTCTGGCTAGGCTTATAGCCTAATACCTACCTATGAACCTATGAGCCTATGTATTAATTTCCAATATGAAGTGTATAAGGGGCTTATCCATAAGAAAATCATGTTAAGGATGGTGGTGTTTAAATAGAGGTCAGTATTAGGAAAAGTGATCCCTCCTTCTTCCCAACTTGCAGTATGCCATTGTAAAGATATCCTGGGTTTTTTGGGGGTGCCAGAGAAATTTTAATAAAATATTATTAATCTTTTTCATAGTTTTCTTAAGTAGGGGATAATCAAAGACTTGCAAATGTATAGAATTTTGAGTAATAAAATCATTGTAATTAACATTAGTCTATCTTCAAATGTAAAAAAACTGTTCCAATTATCTGTATAATTAGTAATAGATCTTATTAAGCTATTGCAGTTTATTGAAATTGTGTCTTTAAAATTTGGGCTAATGGAGATACCCAGGTATTTAATTTGTGTAGTGTCCCAGTCAAAGTGCTTATAGTTTCCAATTCTATTGGTGGCATTCTTGTTTATTAAAAGTGTTTGGGTTTTATTATGGCTGAATTTCAAAACTGATAGATTTTCAAATAGATCTAGGGTATTAAGTAAGTGATCTAAAAATGTCTCAATATCACCACTAGTTAATAATAGGTCATCAGCAAATAGTTGAATCTATGGGACTAGATCATTGTGTAGGTTATATCCCTTAGTGTGTGTTATTCCTAATATAATTAGCCAGTGGTTCTACAGCAAGGGGGACAATTAGGGTATAGGGGACATCCTTGTTTAGTTCCTTTTGAAACTTTAAAGGGAGGGGATAAAACAGAACCTATCTTTACAAAAGAAATGGAATCTTCATAAAGTTTTTTTGATTAAATTTAAGGAGTCTGATGAGAATTTGAATTGTTGTAATGTTCTAAATAAGTAAGTCCAATTAAGAGAGTCAAATGCTTTGTCTATATCAAGGCTCATCATGGCTAGTTCATTTTTCTTTTTATTTCCTGTATCTATTAAGGAAAGAAGTCTAATTATATTATCTTGAACCTTCCTATTTTTTTTTTTATAAATCCTGTCTGATCATGTTCTATCAGGTTGGGAACAATGGGATTAAGCCTGTTTGCTATTATGGACATAAACGTTTTATAATCTATATTTAAGAGTGAGATAGGTATGTATGATTAACAAAGAGGTAGGTTCCTTATCCAGTTTTAATATAGGCAATACAAGTGAGTATTTCCATGTGGGGGGGTGATAAAATTAGTCATGATTTTGTGAAATGCATTTAGTAAGTTTTTAATGTTATCTGGTAGGGTTTTATATATTTCAGGTATTAGACCATCTAATCCTGGTGCTTTATTATTTTTGTAGTTTATTTATTTGGTCTTTTAGTTCTTTAAAAGTAACAGGTTTGTCAATTTTAGCAACATTTGTAGGGGATAGTGTCTTTAAAATATTGACTTTTAAAAAATGTTCCTGGGTTTTGTTATTGTGTATAATTGGATTAGGAGTATTCATATTTTCATAATCATCCCTATAATAGTATTGGATGTTATTAATGTCTGTTGCTATTCTTTTACTCTTGTTGTCTGTATATATGATTTCTTTTATATGATTTTTTTTCATCAAAGCGCTTTGACCTTACTGCAATTTTGTGCAAGCTCTTAGGGTTAAGTTTATAGAGATTTTATGTTGTAGGGTTTCTTGATATTCTTTCATTTATTTTATTTATGGTTATCTTGTCATTTGGTGAGAGATTCTGTTTTAAACTATCTAATTCATTTTGGATGTCATTTAATTTTTTTCCCATTCTTTCCTTTTTTGTAAGTACCAGTCCTTGATCTTTCCATATAGCACAACTTTTAAGGTATCCCATAATATTGTATCAGATACCTCTCTATTGTTGTTTGTTTCTACAAATTGATTTATTTCAGTTAGCATCCAGTCTTGAAATCTCTTTATTTTTTGTAATATAGGCTAGTATTATTTGCCAAAAATTTTAAGTACTGGAATGTAGGGTTATGTTAAATATAATAGTGTTGTAGTTGGATAGAAGACAGGATATTAATAGCACATTTTCTATTTTTGAGAGTAGAGAGCTTGATACTAGAATTTTATCAATATCTGTTTGTGTCCTGAATCTATGTGAGTAATGAGAGAATTTTAAGGAACAGGGCAGCTTTATATGATAAATATATTTTAAATCCCCCAGGTTAATGTAGTTTTTTAAGTGTTTTGCAATGGGGAAATTTTAAAAGATTTAGTATTTGTTGTTTCACTGGGAGAAAGAAGACAATTAAAATCTCTTGCTAATATCATCTCTCCTCTTGAGTGTAGAGTTATTATATCTAAGTATTTCCTTACCATTTTTATACCAATTACAGGGATCCAATAAGAGCTGATGAGGGAATAATACTTTTTCTCATACTTAATTACCACTAATGCTAGCATTCCTTCATTATATGTATATGATCTATGATTTCAGAGGATCTCAAGCCTTTTTTCCAAAGGATTAATACACCTCTTCTTTTGTGTTCAGATTGTGAACTAACCAATATATCATAGTTTTTTTAATATAAGTCTATTTAAATCTTAAGATATTTGGTGTGTCTCTTGAATACTATATCTGCCTTATGTAAAGAAAGGTATTTATTAATACTTGTTCTTTTTATAGGGTTATTTAGCCCATTTATATTTATAGATAAACATTTATATGTTAGCATTATTTAGCGTATTGAGTAATAATAGGATGGTTACAATGACTACCGAAAGAATACATAATATGAGTTAATAAAAACATTTGTTATGGACAACGTTTCTATAATCAACAAAAAATGTTTAACACTATATACATAAATAACTTTCTTCATGGAACGAACCTAATGTTCCTGGCTCAATATGTGTTACACATAAACAACCAAACTGCCAACTCATGTTATCCAGAATTATTTTCCTACTACTGCAGTTTTGTTAGTTAAATCTAAAAGAAGAAAGAAAAAGGAAGATAAAAGAGAGAAAAAGAGATAATTGAAACAGTGTATAAGATAAGGAAATAAAATAGGTACTGCAAGGGATGTTTTAAATGTCAGAGTCCACAATATCAGCAATTTCAGTATACAAAAAAGCAAAACATGAACATTATACAATTAAAAAGTGTAGTTAGCAAATTGAAACTGTGTGTGTGTATGTGGTGAGAATTGGGGAATATTGTATACTTTATAAACTTAAGTAATCACATTATAGTCTGAAAAGATATAAAAGGGACATGTCACAGCCTTGAAAAGGTATTTGATATAATATAACATTGTGGACTAACTTCAAAGCAATATATACAAAATATGGACTATATAATTTATTATTGCAATTAAATGTATTTCTTCAGGCTGTAAGATAAGAGTATTAAAAGATTTATAAAAAGATTTATCATCTCCCGCCTCCATAAGGAAAATTCACATTTCATTAAGATCTTTAACAATATAATAAGACGATCATGAAAACATAGAAAAAAAATTAGACTTAGGTAGTATATTGTCTGCATTAAAGTTGAAGTGACAGTTTACATTCAAAAGTCACACTAGCATTTTTATCTAGAATGTGTAACACTCCATATAATTTACAGTATTTCATTTGTTTCTCTGTTAATGATGCAGTTATACTATATATATATATATATATATATATATATATATATATATATATATATATATATATATATATATATATATATATATATATATATATATAGATATATAGATATATAGATATATATATAGATACATGGTTTGTTCAGATATTATAAATAACCATGATCTTCCCAAGACTTTAGTCTTCTCATAGAATGCATCAAGCCCAAATTTAAGTTAATCATTATGATATGAAATTGAAATCTGTATAGAAGATTAAAAACAGATTTTCATTGTAGTATTCTAAATGAACAGACCTTTTACATCCCATAATTTTAAGAACATAGCTGTCGCAGCAGACACTGTCAGAATCTTCATTTAGAATATCATTTGCAGTACAATTACAGCTAACATGGTAACCTAAAGTCTTCAATAATAATCTGAAACAAGATGGAAAAGTAAATTTAGCAAACAGTTTTAGTTTCAGACCACATTCAAACCTTTATCTATGTCTTTTTAACAATTTTACATTAAAAATTACATTGAAATTATGTTCCAAGAGCTGGTGTCAGTGGTAGGAAGTCAGAAATTCTGAGGACTGCAATCTGACACAAAATGAGAATATATAACCACCACAGCTAATCAGAATTTATAAAGCAGCAGAAAAAAAATCTAGTGCTGTAGCTGGTAGGCAAAAGTCAATCTGCATGCATTAAATCCCTAGTAGCTGAAAAGACATTTCTTAACGAAACACTCAAAGTTGTGCATTTACATGTGTTATGCTTGGCTAGTGCCTTAGACTATGCACTTTACCCCAACCATGACAAAGAGGTGTGTACCAGCATCTAGAGCTATGCAATGTTAAACTCATACTGTTCATCAGTGAACGTCTTAAAAGCAGAGGCAATAAAATACAAGAATGCCTGACAAGTGAGTCCTCCTTCCCCTCACTGAAAACACTCGTTACACAGCAATTCAATGGGAAACAATTTCTCAACAGCCACTGCTAATAGATTCAGGATAAAGCTGTTTTTATATACATTTAGGTACTTGCATTTGGCTACTAGAAAAGTCTGACTTGGTCATGATTAACACCTTTTCAGTGAAGCTACCACAACTGTGTATAGAGACACACATGTACACATTCATACACACACACACACACACACACACACACACACACACACACACACACACACACACACACACACACACACACACACACACACACACACACACACACACACACACACCAAATGTGCATTTCAAAAGTAACAGACTGCCTACAAATCCATGCACACTACCAGAGTAAATCTAGAAACTTGATGCAGAGTTGTGGTGTTCTCTCAGATATTTAAGCTCTTTTCTCTTAGATGCTGCACTAATTAAAGAAAATTTGGACAATAGCGTCTTTTCTCACCCTAGCAGATTACAGGTAACCTGGCTGTGACAAGAGCAGAGTTCAAAGTGTCACCATAGCAGTTATCTCAGCTGTGTTCCAAACTATGCAAGTGAGGTGTGGGGAAGCTGTACCTTAAGCATAAAGGAGCACTGGGTTGTGTCTAGGCAGCAAGTGGGAGGTGAGATTTACTGAAAAAAAAAACAAAAAAAAACCCCACTAAAGCTGGAAATAAAACCTGTTGTTCTATCAGGGCTACAGCAGTCTCCAGAGGGCTTGGCTTGATCATGCTGATGAGACTAAGATGCTGTCACTATTCAACTCAGCTGGTACACACCTCATCAAATCAGAGTTGGTCTGTGGCCTGACTTTTCAAATATGCTTACTCTGCAAAACACTTTATTAGCAAAACTGGTATATACAGACCTTAGCACACAAACTAGTTTTATATCATATTCATTAAAATTATTAAGGTTAAACAACTCTGAACAACCAGAATGCTTACATTTATAAATTCAATTAGACTCAAGGGAGATATGAAAAACTAAAGTACTGCTATTAATTACAGTTAAGCCATTTACAATCATTACAGGATAAACCAGGAAGCTACTTGCCGGTATTTTAGTATTGAGCGTTGTAACTGTTAGGTATAGACTGACTTGTGGTTAAAATAATAATAATAAAAAAAAAGATAAATAATATTATAGTTGTTAAATAAAAGGTTTAGACACTTACATGAGGTTTAAAATCCAAAAGATGTTGCAATTAATGGTCTTTCTCATCTTGCAGTTTGCAGGTTGGTCTGGCTGATCCAGAAGTGGAAAAGGAGGTCGAAGGTCATATTCAGCTGCCAGTATGCCGTCACAATGTGTCTTTCTTGTAGAAGAAGATTCAGAAGGACTTCAAGGGCTCAAGCCAGTTTAAAAAGAGTCTTTAGAAGAAAAATAAAGTACGGTGGCAGGAATATTCGTGCTTGTGGAAAACTTTGTACGACTGCCTTTCATTTCTGATACAACTAAATGAGGAAAAATTACTCCTGTCATATTAAAATACTTCACAACTGTCCACAATTTTCAGAGAGGCCCCTAATTTTGACTCCAACTTTTCCTATGTTCCTCTTAAAATTGGAGATTTTTTGAAAAAAAAACATGGTAGATTATAGTAAGTACATAATGGCAATCATTACAGTTGCAGATGTCTTTGACTTCAGAAAATGCATTTTAGTTAAGTCTGTCAGCTTTCTGCTTCAAAAGTATCAGTATTCAGAGTGTCCCTGATCTGTTCCTGATTTGAGGCCTTTGTACAGAGGGATTAAATTGATCATTCACAGCATGAAGTTATAGGAAAGAGTAGTGGAAGCTAGGTTAAGAAGGGAGGTGATGATTAGTGATCAGCAGTATGGTTTCATGCCAGGAAAGAGCACTACAGATGCAATGTTTGCTCTGAGAGTGTTGATGGAGAAGTACAGAGAAGGTCAGAAGGAGATGCATTGTGTCTTTGTGGACTTAGAGAAAGCATATGACAGGGTGGCTAGGGAGGAGTTGTGGTATTGTATGAGGAAGTCGGGAGTGTCAGAGAAGTATGTAAGAGTGGTACAGGATATTACAAGGGTAGTGTGACAGCGGTGAGGTCTGCAGTGGGTGTGATGGATGCATTTAAGGTAGAGGTGGGATTACATCAAGGATCAGCTCTGAGGCCTTTCTTATTTGCAATGGTGATGGACAGGTTGACAGATGAGATCAGACAGGAGTCCCCGTGGACTATGATGTTTGCAGATGACATTGTGATCTGTAGTGAGAGTAGGGAGCAGGTGGAGGAGACCCTGGAAAGGTAGAAATATACTCTAGAGAGAAGAGGAATGAAGGTCAGCAGGACTAAGACAGAATATATGTGTGTGAATGAGAGGGAAGATAGAGGAATGGTGAGGATGCAAGTAGTAGAAGTGGCGAAGGTGGATGAATTTAAATACTTGGGATCAATAGTTCAGAGTAATGGTAAGTGTGGAAGAGAGGTGAAGAAGAGAGTACAGGCAGGATGGAGTGGATGGAGAAGAGTGTCAGGAGTGATTTGTGACAGACGAATACCAGTAAGATTGAAAGGGAAGGTCTACAAGAGGGTAGTGAGACCAGCTATGTTATATGGGTTGGAGACAGTGGCATTGTCAAAAAGGCAGGAGTTAGAGCTGGATGTGGCAGAGTTAAAGATGTTAAGATTTGCACTGGGTGTGTCTAGGGTGGACAGGATTAGGAATAAGTATATTAGAGGATCAGCCCAGGTTGGAAGGTTTGGAGACAAAGCCAGAGAGGCAAGATTACATTGGTTTGGACATGTGCTGAGGAGGGATGCAGAGTATATTGGGAAAAAGATGCTAAGGATGAAGCTGCCAGGTAACAGGAAAAGAGGAAGGCCTAAGATAAGGTTTATGGATGTGGTGAGAGAGGACATGCAGTTGGTTGGTGTGACAGAGCAAGATGCAGAGGACAGGAAGAAATGGAAACAGATGATCCGCTGTAGCGACCTCTAACGGGAGCAGCAGAAAGAAGAGGAAGTATCTGTTTATTATGGCTTAGTCCCTGATTCTGGATGCATCAGGCTGAGTGCTTTGCCTGTTTGTACTTCATAAGTGGTCTGTAACTCATCTGTTATTACATAGTGTGATAGCTGCTGTAACATGTCTGCGAAAAGACTTCAGTGTTAGTGAGTTATCGCTATTTTTTATCAAGCTCACACTGTGGTTTCTCCCATACTGTATCAGGCACAAGAGATTTACCTTCATCATTTTCATTTTCATGCAGAGATAGTAGTTACAGAGTTCTCAAGTTCTGTACTATTCATTCTACATTTTTTTAATTCTCCTTAAGCCTTTATTTTTTTGCCCTTCAATTGTTACAAAACATATTTAAGACATGCTTATTTTTCCTCATGATGGTGTACTTAATAGGGGTACATGGCTTCTCACTAATCATTATTTCTTCAGGGTTAAAACAGTAAAAACAAGTATGAATTACAATTATGAAGTGATAAACTAAAATATAATTACAAATGGAAATCCAAGTAGTACTTGTAAACCATTTTTGTGAAGGTCTTCATCAATGGAGTTTCACCATCAGCTAACTCGGTATTGTCAAAAAATTAAAGTAATACATAATTAAATTGTGTTGTGAAAACTTTTACCCCTTGCCTCCCTTTATTATATGTTGTTATGAACTCTTAAGTTCTAGCACTTTAAAGAAAGTATACATTCCTCTGATGTTAAATCATTCTCAACAGAGTATTATCAATGAATAAATTTATGAAAAGAAAATCAGCCAGATTGATATCCTACAAAATCATTGCAAGTGTTTATGCAGGGCAGAAATATATCCACATGCCCTGCTCCATATCTCAAAGTAAATATAGTAACACTGAGGTTGCACTTTCTCAGATATAGAATACATACTTTTCTTGCAAATTAAAGCACTCCATGGACTCCTAGATAACACAACCCCCAAGTTAGTGTATTCACTTTAGGGCTGGTGAGATGAAGCCCCTACACTGAGTGGACAAGGGACTGCCCCTTGTATGTACAAAAATAATGTAGTTCTATATATTTTCAAAGTATAACTTAAAAGAAAATGGCATTGTTTTAATGCCCATAAGAGAAAATAGCATTTCAATATTATGCTTAGTGCATTAACTTCGTCCACAGCTTTGGTTTCCTGCTTTCTCTTCAATCATATCTAGTACTAGTTTTCTCATTTAATCCATGTGTGCATAAAGAAAAGAAAAAAGAACTGATATAAAAGTCCTTTTCTGCTGCCAGTGAGAATTTAACATTTATTACCTTAACTTGTATTTCTTTTTGAAATCCTACACTTTTTTATAAAAAAACAGAAGTCAATTAAGCTGCACATAGGGGCTGCATTATATCAGCTAGAAAGACCCTTCCTAACAGCAAATTTATCCTTCATCCCACTTCTTTACCTGCAGCGTGATTTTGTTACCTATAGTGTCCTTAACTATTCATTATATAGAGCATTTATTTAACTAAAATCATTTTAAAGTACTTTATACTTATGATTTGTAGACGTTAGGTAATTAAGCAATAACCGACGACATGGTGTGGTATATTGAAGATGGTTACCTATTACAACCGCAAAAGCTCAATTGCGCGAATATGGAAATATCGACACATATTGAGTGAACTGCGAAAACACCGAACATCCTGAAGCGCAAAATTCAAAATGTCAAATCGTCATAGTTGGCCCTTCTCCGGTATTGCTCCTTAAGGTAAGTGTGCAATAGTTACAGACCTTAGGGTTAGGGTGCGGGTTAAGGTAAGTGCATACATAGCAATATATGTAAGCTTTAGTTTAGGGTTAGAAGTAGGGTTTTGTTAAGTGTATGTATGTGGATTATTTATTGTGTTTGGGTATAGCTCCTTAACATAGTTGTGCAATAGTTACACACCTTAGGGTTAGGGTGCGGAATAAGGTAAGTGCATACATAGTACTATATTTGAGCTTTAGTTTAGGGTTAGAAGTAGGGTTTTGTTAAGTGTATGCATGTGGATTATTTATTTTGTTTGGGTAGGTAGCACGTAGCGGGCAGTGGGGTTGGCCAACTATGCCGATTCGACATTTTGAATTTTGCGTTTCAGGAAGTTTGGTGTTTTCACGGTTCACTTAATATGTGTCAACATTTCTGTATTCACGGATGTGAGGTTTTGTGGTTTTGATATAGACCCATTGAATATTTACCCACAGTTAGTGTGGTTTAATCATGAGGGCGAATCCTGAATGATTAAACAAAGCCAACCGTGGGTAAATTTCAATATACCACAACCACGGATTTGATTATTGCTATTATACAATGACATTATTTAAGAAAAAAAATACTTTTCTTAAATAGTGTCTTTGTATAACGGCGCATTACTGTTCTTCCGCCAGTGGTGGTATACTGCTTCCTTGCATTGATGTACTGCATATGGGACGTGCGTTTCTATGCATACTCAGTACATCGATGCTTTGAAATGGAAACAACGGAGAAAAGAAAGTATTTTTTTCTTTTTTTTTTTTTATTTATTGAAAAAAAAGGTTTTGGATACTTTATACATACAGAAAAAAGTCCGGGCATCTGGACCTTTTTCCGTTGGTATATTGTGGGATTTACAATGGGCATGCTGGCCAATCAGCATGCATGTTTTGGAATATTAATGGGGAGTCATTGTATAATTACAGTTTAGGATTTGACTGCTTAATAGCCAAAAACAGGCTATGTGCTCTTGTTAGCGGTTGGGTCACTTTGTCTGTTTTACCTCCTCGTTTACTACAACTGCAGCTGTATAACTCGAGATGTCTTTTGTATCTGCTTCTTCTTTGTTATGTCTCTGTCTTCTGTCCAAACATTTTTCATGAAATGTCTTAATTTTTCCATCTTTATAACATACTTATTTTGGTATGTCTCTTCTGTAACTGTCCTTATTTTCATCCTAGCTTGGTTTTATCTTGGCAGTAATATTCCACCATTGTTTCAGGATTATTCTGTTTCCTTAATGACTTCCAGTGTTCACTGGCATCACTCTGACTGTCATGGAGACAATGAGACTGACAAAGAAAGGCTCATCCTTAGTGGTATCCTTGGCATGCACATAAAAGACAGGAAATGGAAAAGAAGAACATTGGCATCAGCTAATCTGTGCTACACTATCCTTTTATCAGATGGGCTTAACAGATAAATACATATTATACAGATGAGATTAAATGTTTTAAATGCAATATCCATATGTAAGCTTGACATGCCTAATATTTTACCAGGGATACTCTCTATTTTGCTTGCCAGGTCAGTATGGTTACCAGATGACAAACATCTAAATAATGTAAATCAAGCATTTTTGCCTAAATATATATAATCCTAAAAATGCTAAAACATGTTCTAGAAGTTATTATAAATGGGTAATGTCTGATATTTTAATCTTCAGAATAAGACTGCATTCTCTGATGTACTGCTATGTGTATCTCTATTATAAAAGAATGTAACTAATTACAGCAGTTTTTACTAGAGCCTTATCAGTTTTTTTCCACTATCATTCTTAGAAGCACTGTACCCATGAATTGCAGTGTGCCAAACTTCTGCTCCCTTCTGTACTTCTAACCCCATAACACCTCTACCTATTTCATAATTGCCTCTCTGGCATTCAGTACCACCAGCACCTTTGACTCATTAGAGCTGATTTGTTTTCTGTTTTCCACTGTCTTACCCTCACTTTATGGTTTCTTCTGTTTGCAATTAGCTAGTAGGCAACCTTCTCCACTTCTAGATATACACCTATTCCCCCAACCCCTCCAGTTCGCCCTACTCTGACCAATTACAATTTATCAAGTTTATCTCCCTCCATATTTTATAGTTAAAATAAATAAAATAAAATAAATAATCTCCCTCCATGTTTTATAGGTACTTTTTTCTTTTCAAGCACTCTTGCACATTGCACAGTTTTCAAACACTTCTGCTGTATGCATAAGTATTGGATCTCTTTAATGGCAATTTCCATCACAATTCCATTGTCCTACTGACGCCTCACAACTAGAGTTCAATTAGCAGCCCCAGCACTGGAGGTTTCAAGCAGGAATAGAGAAAAGAGAATGGGTGCAGTCCACTCCGTACTTCCAGGAGATAACAGGATAGTTGTGGGTACTCAGGCTGCACATAGGGAAGTGCAATTTCTCAAGTGAAGAGTAAGGAAACCTCTTTCAATGCTTGAGGGAAAGGAATGAGACTGCCTGCTAACAACTTCCCTTGCATAAGAGAGAGAGATGACAAAAGAGGTCAGCATATTGCATGTCCTCCTTCCTCACCTTAGATGACAGCCCACAAGGAGTTAAGGCTGTTATAAAAAAAATAAATAAATAAAAACACTCAAACCACTTCTGATGACTGTCTGAATGAAGACCCTTCCCAGTGATGGGAAACATGAGCCAACTGGTCAGGATGAGATGATGATCAACAGACAGTGAGGACAAAGACTGCAAAAAAAAATCCCATAATCCTCATTCTCTTTGCCAGTTTCTGTAAGACTCGACCCCTGTGTTCCTTCATTTTGCTTCATTCCTTCTCTATCTATAATTATCTCACTTCTCTGACACCATGACTTAATCAAAGTGCCTTCCATTTTCTTAGCCTCACATCAAACACTGAATCCTTAAGTTCCCATCTTAAAATAACAGTTTTAGCTCATATAGCGTAAGTCTGCTATTTGCACTGAAAAACTGAAATCCCAATTCCAGAAGATGTGAAACTTTAGCAGTACGTCTGCATCATGCTGCATATATTTTAACAGTCTGACAAAAATACCTATTTCCCATCTACCATGTCTACCTCCAACACACCTCTCCATCTTTTATTTCACAAACCATTGCTTAGATAACAGCTTACTGTCTCCATGGACATCCAGAGATATATTTTTTTTGCAATGTTGTTTGCTTCCTATTTAACTATTTTCTGTATCTGTATCTCAGACCTTGACTTGCAGATATGCAACAGTCCTATCAAGGCGGTGTCTGAAATTGATTTGTATGCCAGACAGAAGTCACCTCTGAGGAGTCTGTATGACACTGAGTAGAGGGACAAGTCTTTTAGCCTATCTGTGTACGATAGATGTCTGAGGTCCTGGATTCTCCTGGTGAGGAATCTCTGTGGTCTCTCCAGCCGCTGCACATGCTTTATGAGATACATGCTGAAAGGGGCATTGTACTCAATAATGGGTCTTATAAGAGAAGAATACAGGAATGTTATGACATCCTTGACCCTGGATGAGATGGTAACATATGGATTGATGCCTACTTGAGAGAGTTTATCTATTATACCTGAGTGTGGAATAATATCAAAGGCTTTGGCCAGGTCAAGGTAGGTGGTGTGTACATTCTTCCCCTCTTCCATGGCTTTGGTGACTGTCTCAAAGAAGTTGACCAGATTTAACAGGCATGACCTCCCCTTGATTAAACCATCTATGCAAACCTGGTGTTAGCTGAATGGGAACAGCAATATGTGTTCTATTCTGAGTACACGTCCAAAATTATGACCTATCTATGATACCTTGATGATAGACTGATTTTATGGAGGGATTATTTAGGAAAGTATTTAGGAAACACCACAGGTTTTTTAAGGTTTACCAGTCATATTACTAGAGATAAAATTGATTTGTTAGACAACCTTCTATACAAAGAGGATGATCAAATACATTCTAGCATTTACCGTAAAAAAACTTAAAGTAATTTATTTCTTCACTTTGTGAGCTACTGTAATTGTAACACTGATATGGTAGTCAACATAGGGGTTCCTATTACGTTATTAAAGTTCTGAAACTTCGAACACCATAAGGTCGAACCCTTATGTTCGAAGTGTCAGAACTTCGATAACGCTAAAAAATAAAATAAAAACCAACAAAGTATTGCAAGCCCCTCTGCACCCCCCATACTCCCCGCTCTTTAAATATACCAACTCTGAGATCGCACTACAGTGCGGTAAAGGGAAATCTTCCAACAACAATTAGGTAGGTTTTATTTTTTTTATATTTTTTTTTTTTACGTTCAAATTCTTGAAACTTCGCATATGAGTTCAATGTTCTTAGGTTCGAAGTTTCAAGGATTCAACAACATAATAGGAACCCGTCAACATTGCCACATGTTTAACCTGCCCTGCCTTTTACGTGGGAAAGACTACACGTAAATTAAGACTACGTATCTTGGAGCACAACAGGGATATTAAAAATAAGAAAACATCTAGTGCATTATTTACCCATAGTAAGGAATGTGCTAATTTTAAAAAGTTTTTATTTTTTGTTATTGATAGGTTACCTAAAAATGACGCTGGTGGTGACTTTAAAACCTTACTGGAACTGAGGGAATGCTTATGGCAGTTATGCCTGGATGCAACTAGATCACCAGGTATTAACGAAAGCATTTCAGTTTCCAGTTTTCTTTAATATAAGTCACATTTTATATGATAGTACATAGCACTTTTAAAATCATTCAGAACCATTTAAAATCATTTAAAATGTTTAATTATTTTAAAACTTTTTAACATATGGGTTTATGTTCAGATAATCAAGGTTGTTTTTTTCATTTTTATATTATTTGGTTTTATATAACAAAGTGTTCTTGATGAATTATTTGCAAAGACTGATTAGAATGATGTTTTAGGACAAGATTAATTTTATTTCATTTGGTTCTATCTTATTTGATTCTAGCAGTAGTAAGTATGTGAAGTTTTGTGTTTTATGCATTTCATCAACGTGAATTTATGTTATAAAAGTTTTCATTGGCCATTTACTAATTAATTAATTGTTTTAACCACACCTATATGTATAAAAGAGTTGGTTTTGTCATTAGTGTTTGAATCTGAAGAAGCTCAACAGATTACTGGGTGAAATAAAAGGTTGTCTGCTTCATTCACATCATGGATTTTTTATTTTTACTAGTCTGGTACCTCCGGGTACAAGTTTTGGTGTTGTTTACAACTTTTTTATGCCAACCTGGTTTGGAGCCGTCAGCCTTTATTATTATTTTTGACACATTCTTGGCGTTTAATTGTTTCTTCATACTACTGCTGAATGGAGCGGCTATTAGCCCAGTATGTGGATATTTCTAAACAAATTTTTTCTCTCATACAAACTAATGGGAGAAATAACAAAGTTGAGAACATTAATGTGTCCCTAACTACAACACAAGTGGAATTGCTCACTTTACATACACCACTGTGTAGTAGCGGTGTCTCTACACCTAGTATTGACAATAGAATGAACAATACTGTTCCCAATAGACCGCGTTTGGATGAGCAGAGAAGTACTACACCCCCTGACTTTGACCTGCTGCTGGCTCCTCCTTCTTTCAACGTTAGGCTGTTGCCTGAGCACAATGTCAGATATGGTAACTTCAATGCTCAGTTGCACCAATTCGAGAAGTTAACTAAAATATTTAAATCTTTGCAAATGGATAATGTATTTTTGGAGTGCTCTGTTGAACTAAATCAGGTACCAAGGGGTCTGAGGATCTTCAAGCTACCTATGGGGATCTCAGAGGACTCCAAGGCATTCCAGGATCTGACAGCTCTTTTTGACAGAACAGGTATGGACATGATGCAAATTATAATCCACGACAATAACGCCAAATGATCTAAACTCAAAAATTATTCGTTACCCCTTAAAGCCAGCATATTTAATGATTTACTTTTTGATTTAAACAAATCTCATTTTGAGAGAATATTAATGGACACTGACAAATTTGTCAAGACTGGCCTTGAACACAAATAAGGGAAGATTTTGAGGGACACTGTTGAGTATAGAGAAAAAAGAGCGTATCCAACTAAAAGCAGGGGTGGTGTAGTAACACAGGACAACCTGAATAGTGAGGCACAGGGAGCTCCTGAAGAGGAAATTGAGGTTGTTCAATCTGATATTTGTGAGGACAATTAACTTTTTTTAGACCCCCTCCCTCCCCTGAGGCATTCAGACCAGATACGGAACCGCACTCAGCATCACAACCATTCCAGCATGACACCAGTGAGGGGTCAATCCTATCAATGGAAGGGAGACGGGGGGGTTCCACGCAATGCACCTCGCAATCAGTGGTACAACCGCAGCTCCAAATACAATTCTAATCACGGTACCAATTACAACTAAATTTGGATTATTTGATGCAGGACAATTTTCATGACAGTTTGGTTGAACCTGATGTTCCTGTTAAGGATAACCACTGTAATGTTTACGACAGGTTGTTGGACAAGGACAATTACATTTTTAATAATGAAGTATGCTGTGTACAGACGTGTGATAATGATTTTTTTGTTTATAATTTTTCAGATCTAAGAATTTCTACTAATCATGTGACCCTGTTGAAAAAAGGTTTTTCGTTTGTACCCACTTATCGTTATGAAGTTGGAAAATTGCTTACGCATCTCAAACTGTTTACTAGGCTTTTAAATTTAAAGATATTTTTTGCAAACAACATTAATCCTTACAACAGCAATTTATTGTATTAAGAGATGCAGCACCTTTATTCCACCGAGCAACCCCACAGTTATAGCATTCAAACAATTATGTGAAGCTTAAATTAGGAGATGTTTATACACTGAAAAATAGCCTACAGAAAATTTGTCTAATGCAGAGAAATTTTGTTTGAAACAACTAACTGAAACTAACCAGTACAGAGTATAAAACCAGATAAGGGTGGTGGGGTTGTTATTATGACCAACACAGATGATGTTTGTAAAATGCAGGAATTATTGAATGATGCAGACACTTATGAAAGAGTCTCTAAATTTGATGTGTATCGTGCCTATGCCAAAATTGACTGGCAACTTTACGATTTTTTGTGTGAGGGGATTATTTCTGATGATGAGTTTAAATACCTTACAGTGGAGACTCCCACCACTCCCTGTATTTTTGGCATCCCCAAAATTCACAAAAACATGAATTCACCTCCTTTTAGACTGACTGTTGCCGCCAGAGGTTCCAAAACAGAACCCCTGGCCTCTTATATAGACATTACATGCAAAAATGTTTTGGAGAGGACATCATTAGGAATCTAAATTGCACTGATGATTTCCTGTTTGTTACAATAGATGTTATTAATTTATTTTCTGTACTACTCCACCAAATTGGACTGGAACTTTTTGACAACAGCCTAGTCAAGTTTCGTGAATTGCATAATGTTAAGAGGAGTTTGCTTGTTGAACTCATGGAGATGGTGCTACTTAACAACTATATCCTTTTTGATGGGGAACATTACAAGCTGATTAAGGGCATCATGACTGGTGCCAGATTTGCACCCATCTATGCGAAACTGGTGTTAGCTTAATGGGAACAGCAATATGTGATCAATTCTGAGTACATGTCCAAAATTATGACCTATCTACGATACCCTGACAATATATTGATTTTATGGAGGGGTGCAAAGGAAGAACTGGATGACTTTATTAAGTATTTAGGAAACACCAGAGGTTTTTTAAGGTTTACCAGTCATATTAATAGAGATACAATTTATTTTTTAGACATCCTTCTATACAAAGAGGATGTTCAAATACATTCTAGCATCTACCGTAAAATAACTTACAGTAATTCATTTCTTCACTTTGAGAGCTGCCATCCCTATTTCCAAAAGAAAAATGTTGTGAAGGGACAAATGGTCCACTTGTCAAGGCTTGTTAGTCAAGATGAATTTTTTAGTAATGAAATGTCAAAGCTTATAGACATGTTTAAAAATAGAGGTTACCCTACAGATCTTTTGACAAAGACACGTAAAGATATTGTCAATAAAAGGAACACCACTTTTCGGCCTATTTTGTTAGATAACAACAGAGATGTGAATCAGAATAGAGGAAAGGATCCTATTGAATGCAACAAATCCATTAAGGGAGCTGCAATGGTTTTAGATTTTAACCATACAGCACCAAAGGTTAAGAGCATCATTCAGATGGCATGGGACAGTGTGTTCCCTAACGATTTGAAGGAAATACTGGGCCCCACCCTAACATTTGTTAACAGTAGGGGGCAAATCTGAAGGAACTTTAGAAAGGGACCAGGGATCCCACAACATAAAATTTCTTGGATGAGTAAATGTGGCACATGTAGTGTTTGTAAATTCATTAATGATGGACCATATGTCCACATTAGTAATAATAAAAGATCATTGAAGTGCCCAGGATATTGTAATTGTAACACCGATATGGTAGTCTACATTGCCACATGTTTAACCTGCCCCACCTTTTACGTGGGAAAGACTACACGTAAATTAAGACTACGTGTCTTGGAGCACAACAGGGATATTAAATATAAGAAAACACCTAGTGCATTGTTTACCCATAGTAAGGAATGTACTAATTTTAAAAAGTTTTTATTTTTTGTTATTGATAGGGTACCTAAAAATGACACTGGTGGTAACTTTAAAACCTTACTGGAACTGAGGGAATGCTTATGGCAGTTATGCCTGAATGCATCTAGATCACCAGGTATTAACGAAATTTCCAGTTTTCTGAAATATAAGTCACATTTTATATGATAGTACATAGTACTTTTAAAATCATTCAAAACCATTTAAAATCATTTAAAATTTTAAACTATTTTAAAACTTTTTAACATATGGGTTTATGTTCAGATAATCAAGGTTATTTTTTCATTTTTATATTATCTGGTTTTATATAAAGTTTTCTTGATGAATTCTTTGCAAAGACTGATTAGAATGATGTTTTAGAACAAGATTCATTTTATTTCATTTTATTTCATTTGATTCTATCCTATTTGAATCTAGCAGTAGTATGTATTTGACGTTTTGTATTTTATGCATTTCATCAATGTGAATTTATGTTATAAACATTTTCATTGGCCCATTTACTAATTACTTAATTGTTTTAACCACACCTATATGTATAAAAGAGCTGGTTTTGTCATTAGTGTTTGACTCTGAAGAAGCCCAACGGATTACTGGGTGAAAGCGCTTAGTCTGTATTAATAAAAGGTTGTCTGCTTCATTCACATTGTGGATTTTTTATTCATGTAGGATGCAGCCTGGGATGTTATCAGGTGTCATGGAGGGTGTATTTTTGCCTTTGAGAGGGAAGTAATGACTTGCTCCCTAGAGATAAGGGGAGTGGGGCAGGTGCTAGGGATGTACTGATTTACTGATATGGGAACAGAGGGGTGAAGTTTTTGTTGAACCTTTCTGCCAGCAGGTTGGCTATATCTACAATGTTTGTGAATGTAATGTCCTTGACCACCAGCTCTGAGCAGATCTGAGTGCTTCCTTTGAGCTTGCAGATGTATGTGAAGAAGGTCTTATGATTGTCTTTAGTAGATGTGGCCAGTTTGGACTTGAAGTTTGCTTTGGAGGATTTCACTATTGCTTTTATTTGCTTGTTCAGTCTAAGGAGAGATTGGTTCCAGTTAGGCACCTGCTCCTTCTTGGTCCTGGACAGCAAATTTTTTCCTTTTGTTATAGAGTTTATTTATTGTAGATGTCCACCAGACAGGTTTTCTCTTCCTTGAGGAGGATGATTTTATCCTGTCAAGTATTCCTGATTACATGCACCTATATAAATGCTTGTGTAGTACTTTGATGTAGGTTTGGACATTTGTGCCAGTTCCTACAGAGGGGGAAGGGGCTGTGAAGCTGTTTATATGTTCCCTTAAGAGGTTGTAATCAGCTTTGAAGAAGTTCATTTGACCCTAGCTGGGGGGGGGGGGCATTGGGGAGATGGTGACTTTGAAAGTGATCGGATTATGGTCTGATCTTATCAGGGAAGATGACATTGCATAGATGCTGCAGTGGTTACTCATGTTGGTTAATACCAAGTCCAATATATTATCACCTCTTATGGGAGTGTTGACCAGTTGGTTCAAGTCATTTGCATTGATGAAATCAAGGAATCTCTGGGCATTTGTGTTTTGGCATGATTAGTTCTTCCAATCTATGGTTGGATGGTTAAAGTTGCCCAGAATCTGGGTAAAGGGGTGAATCTTAATAGATTTGAAGAGGTCCAGATAGGTGGAGTGGGCATGTTGAGTCAAAGTTGGGGGCTTCTAGCTAGCTATGATTTGAATAGGGGTCTTGTCAATGGTTAATTGCACCTGGAATGTCTCATGTGCGTCATACTGTTTGACCAGCCTGGAGGTGTGTATGTCTTTAATATATATTGAAACTCCACCTCCTTTTGCTTTCCTGTCCATTGTTTGGGGTCTGAATGTATGATAGGATGAGTAACCTGGTATGGCTGGGGTGCAGCTTTGAACCAGGTTTCTGTGACTGCACAAATGTCAGCATCTTCCAGGGTTAAGAATGCTTGCAATGAGTGCAGTTTCATGTTTAGACTCCTAGCATTTAGCAGCATGACCTTTAATTTGAGTTTTGATGAAATGTTCATGGTAAATGGAATATAAAGTGATCTGCGTACTGTGTATGCATGCATCCTTCTCTGCCTCTGCCCATTCCAGTCTCCCTTCTTCATGTCTTCATCAACAGAGTTTACATCTTTTTCTGATGTTCAGGCAGTGCACCATCTAAGAGGATTCTTTACAATCCTTCTCAGTTCTTCCAATTAAATGCAACTACAGCTTTTCAACCTAGAGTTTTGTCTTCCAAATTCCTTTCCTCTTTCTTGGAAATAATTTCATATGACCAAGTTAATATCCTAATATTGCTTATTGTTAATATTTACACTATCTGCCCTACCAAGTTGTAATCCTGACTTTTTTTCTCTACCAATTTGACTCTTAAATAACTTCTTGCTGTTTCTATATCTGCTTTGTTTCTTCTCTTCCTCACTTAACTCTTCCTTTCAGAAGGCACTTCTACAGCTGAGTAGCTTTCTCTACTAACTGCCTTAAATGCTTACACTTGCTTATTCCCTCTCTTTTTTAGTTTTCTTCAGAACCAATTGCTGTAACGTCACTCTTTTTAATTAAACCACGTTCACAAAGTAATAGCAGCTCTTCTTTCACAGTTTTTATTTTTGTCTTGATTAAATAATGTATTTTTCTTACTCCTTGTTCTGAAAATATTCCTTCCCAATTAATCCATTTCATTTTAACTCACACAATCCATCCAATTCCATTTGTTCAAATAAAAACCCCTCCCCTAGAGAGAAATAAATAGGTTCTACCTGATCAGACCTTCCTACCCTGCTACACTGCTAATTTCTTCAGTACCCGGGTTGCTAACTGAACCCAGGATATCTGAGTTGCAGTCAGTGTTTTATCCCTCTTCACTATGGATCTGGATACCACACATTGTTTTAAGTTTTCAGAAGCCCTTAAACTTTATATCTTTTTTTAAGCAGTTTTTGAAATATAATTTTGCTTAGGATAGTTGCCCTATTCACCCAGCTTTAGTTACAATTTTGACTCATACCTTTACTTAACCACAAAAGCCTGTCTAAGGCTTCAATAAAGGTACAATAAAACTATTTGGAGCAATAACTCTGAAGCCTATCTCTGGTCAGCTTTATCAGACATCCATGCTATAATTTATATGTTCCTATTTTCATATTTTATTTCTCATTTTATTTTGCATTTAATTTAATTTACCATGTATTAGACTATTCCTCCAATGTTGAAAAATCATTTTTTCAGCTTTTCTGCCCCCTTTGTATGCTAACTTTTGTTTCATTGTTTATAGTCAGCAAAAAAGACATATTGCTCCTTCTAGACCAACTGCCACAACTCTTGCAATAAAGAACCATATCATATACAAGTAGAGGGGGTATGTCAGTGCTATCCAGTGAACTGTAACTGCACTCCATTTGATCTCATTATGTGCATGTTAGCATCCAGTGCTTTATTAATTCTATCAGCCCATAACCTGCTCTGTGGTTCTTTAACTCATTCAATGATATTTTTGTGGCATCTGTCTGTCTTACTAACATCATAATAAGTCACATTCACTACTATCTGGTCAAGGTCCATAGCTACATTTTCAGAGAACTGTTACTAGACTTGTCTGACATGGTTTTCCAACTGTGAATCCTTGAATCTCATAATTATTTGCTCAGCGGTTTTCCAAATATTCTGCCGTTCTCTCCATGGTTTTCTGCACTGCTCAGTTCTAACAAATATCTCAGTAATTATCAGCCTCTGTCTTTCCTTCGGTGTTATGAAGAAGAATCTTATCTATGGTCTTCTGGTGTTCCAAAGAGTATATGACTTAATTGTTCCCTGCAATCTGTTAACATCATAGTTGTTTTTAAAAAGTTTTCTCCTCTCCATTCTATGTGACTGTAGGGTTTACCCTCTTCTGTCCCCACACCTTAACTATCTTTACATGTCAAAATGTGTGTATTTGTCTGTGTATGTTGGGGTGGGAGGAGGTAAGTGTGTGTGTGTGCGTGTGTGTGTGTGTGTGTGTGTGTGTGTGTGTGTGTGTGTGTGTGTGTAGCCAAGATCAACCCATTTATCCACAACATTTCTATTCAGTTGATGTGATAAAGTTTCCTTCTTGGCAATAAATCATTCAATTAATATCCCTACTTTTTGTTTCATTTTCTACTTTGTCCCCCAGTATTATTGATATTTAGCTTTACTATCCTTCCTAATTAAAAAGTAAGTAAAGAAGGCTCCTGACCATGGCTGTACAACACATAAAACAGTTTAATAAAATAACAGTCAGGTACCAGGTGAGTGCTTTTGTGGCCCAAGCCACTTCATCAGACATCATTGTCTGATAAAGTGGCTTGGGCCACGAAAGCGCTCACCTGGTACCTGACTGTCATTTTATTAAACTGTTTTATGTGTTGTACAGCTGTGGTCTGCAGCCTTCTTTACTTGCTTTTTAACTTGGATTTGTTGCTGGAGGAACCGTTTGCTAGCACCATCTGCATTTTGACTGTTGGTTTACTATCCTTCCCTTTGATATTCTTTTTTCTCAGACATGAACATTTTTTCTCTCCCTGCATTAGGAAACAATCTCAGTTAGATAAATAGCAGAGCCTTGCTGTCAAATATATTTGCATCTTTTGTGTAGCATACCAAAGAATTAACAGACAAAAATATTGTGACCCTTTCATGTAAAATGCTTCACCACCACCAAATAAAAAAATGTGTCTCTGCACCTCTTTGTCTGTGTTTGTTTCTATTTTTTCGCACAATAATTCAGCTTTAGTACAGGGGGAAATGAAACACAATAAAAGATAAAAACAAAGGGAATCTTTATGTATGTAATTCTTTATTTAGCTACATTTGGTAACCAGATGAGTACACTGTGCTATACAGCTCATTTTCAGACACGAGCTGTGACAAGTAAATAATTACAGCAAATTATTAGAATTAAAACAAGCAATATTTGACTATGTGCATTATACAGAAAATATATCATATTATTATTGAGCATAATACCTTTGATTTTGATTGGGTCACTAGATATAGCAAGTTTGTTATCCATTCAAGAAATTCTAAGAAATTCACCAGAATAACATAGCTCAAGAGGTGAAGTTCTTAAAATCCATTTTGAAACAGCATAACAAACCAAAGTTATGTTTTTGACACTACATCATAATTCTTTGTAATACATAAGACCTGGGATTCAATAAACTCTGTGCAGGCTTCAAGCAAAGCCTACAGCGCGTTTACTTGTGTGCACGGTAATGTGCGGTGAGCAGTAGCGCTCACTGCATATTCATGCTGCGCACCACGTTTAAACATAAACATAAATGAGTGAGATTTTATGGCTGGCAACAGTGTTGACAGCCAGCAAACCTTGTAAGCGAATACACATAGCAATCCATATTAAATCAGAGCACTGAAGGTCCACAGTTTTGCTCAGAAAGCCACAATGATCACCAGAGCTTAATAGATAGCGCTCAAACTCTTAGTGCAAGATATCTGGACAAAGGCCAATATAATGGGGGAGACAATGACCCAGAAATAGGAAACTTTTTGACATATTTACTCTAGAAATGTGCTAGAATAACAAGGGGTTTGTATTAAGATACATGTTCTGAAAAATTTGAAGTCTGAAACTCAAATGTATGTAGTTATTGAGTCACATCAGTCCTGAGATCATCCAAGTCATACGGCAGAAAATGGCAAATTTGATAAAGAATACACCAAAGATATAAAGGCAAAAATCTGGATGGTTGAGAGGTATGATTGTTAAGTATATGTTCCAAACACAGTACAGGACAGTATATCTACCATGCAGATTATTGTGAAATCCCATTCCTGGCATTGTGTACTGAAGTTATGTAAATGATCTGTAAGGGTTCAATGACTGCCATGTAAAATAAACACTCAGAAGTGTGTGTATTGAATAGGGACACACAAATGAATTGCAGGAATGAAACAGGGAAAGAGGACAGGTGAAACAACCTAATGTACAGCAGATGTGGCCATGGCAATGGAAGACGGTTGTAGTAGCCACAGGAAACACATATCAATCAGGTACAGTAGGGACTGCTGAGTGAAAATGTATATTATGTGACTGTCACACAAAATGACATAATGTGGAGGATGTCTGTATGAGATAAGCATCCTTACATAAATAATGCAGAGGACATCTATCAGGGATGTTACAAACAATTGGGGTAGGGTCAATATTGTGAATCTGTGCAAACTGATTTGCCTAAATATGAATGTAATCTCAGCAGAGGTCTCCAGCAAGTGGGACACAGGTAAAGGCTCGGGGACAGCATTAAGAGAAGCAAGCACAATCGTGGACAATATCAGAATAATAACATCACCAATCACATGCCTCTGACATAACATGTGATTTAAAGTGATCAGAGATTATTCTGCACAAACACACTTGTACAACTATTATGATATGTTATGATATTATGATCTGATATGTACACACTCTATGAGTGTAATCGTGCACACTGTTCTGGCACCATAACATCAGCTGAAGATATTAGGAGGGACATTGCTATACCTGTATGCGACATTATGATCAATACAGGCTAGATGACTACTGATCAGAGCATGGCATATATATATATATATATATATATATATATATATATATATATATATATATATATATATATATATATATATATATATATATATATATATATATATATATATATATATATATATATATATATATATATATATATATATATATATATATATATATATATATAGGTTCATAGGTTCATAGGCAAGTACTAGGCTATCTGCCCAAGGGCATTTATAAGCCTAGCCAGAATGTGTTGGCTTTCACCACCCCCTTAGATTAGTTTCCTGTGCACCTGTCCAGCAGAGCAATTAGTTCCCTGCGCCACTGTCCAGCAAAGCCACTGCAGTGATCCCCGGGGTAGATTTTCTGTTTCCCACCCAACAGTCAAGGTTTCCCTTGAAGAGTGTTGGGGAGGGGCTCTGCCTGATATATATTGGAATCTTGTTCCAAAGCATGGGGAGTCTCTGGGACAGGAATCTATCCCTCCAGCATGTCTTATTTATCATTGTGATGAGGTTTATATCTCTAGAGCGTGTGGCTCTCCAGGATTTGTTTTTTTTTTTTAGGTGGAGCATGTCCATCAATTCTGGGTTGGACACGGCCTTGTATGTCAGGCAGAGATCACGTCTGAGTAAGTGGTATGCAACAGAGTACAGCTGGAGTTTCTTAATTCGGGCTGCATAGGGCATCTGTCTGAGGCCAGTAATCCTCTTGGTGAGGTACTTTTATGGTCTTTACAGCTGTTGCAGGTGTCTTGTAAGGTACATCCCAAATGGGACGTTGTATTCTAGGATGGGTCTAATGAGTGATGAGTACAGAGAAACAATAACCTCTTTTGTTCTAGATGCGAACCCTTTTGTGATTAGGTGGGCCACATAGAAGGATTTTCTAACCAGCTTGGCAATATGATTATCAAAGGAGAGATTACTATCTGCTTGGGTCCTCAGATCCCTTATTACATTTTCTGTATTTAGGGGGCTACCACCTATGTGGTAGTTTGTGGGTACTTTGCTTTTTCCAAAGGGGATGACTATGCACTTTTTGGCATTTAGTTTGAGGCCATGATTTTGACACCAGGTATCCGTCTCAGTGAGTCCCTTCTGGAGGGTGTCTGTATCGGTAGTATGTATATAAATATATTTATATATATATATATATATATATATATATATATATATATATATATATATATATATATATATATATATATATATATATATAATATATATATATATATATATATATATATATATGTATATATATATATATATATATATGTATACACAATTCACACTGGCATGAATGTTACCCATGTTGTCAGACACATATGTATGTACAGTGTGCATCACCAGAACAGGTAGTACACATGCATCTGGTGTAACAACTTGGGGGTTCTGCAGCATCAGATAGTAATGTTTACGCCACAAAAAGAATATCTAGGTGTGGCTAATAGGATGCATGACAGCTCACTGTAACAAAGGTGGTACATTTCAGTTACACATCACTGGAAGATGTGTAGGGAGATACATGAAGAAAGGTGCATTGTACTCAGTTACTGGTGTGAGGAAGGCTGTGAACTGTGGAGGTATTATGGCTTCTGATGTATATGTCCTTCACATAGTCAGTAGTTGCGTTACATACAAGGTATATACATGCTGGTGAACGTTCCATTTACCATCTACCTCAGGACACGGGTCACATACCTATTGGTCTGATTATAGAGTGTGATGTCTACATTATACTTGGGTTGTGTGTTTGTTTTCCTGAAGTAAAAAATCCCACCATGTTTTCACGTCATTGCAGGTGTTGTCATGGGTGTGAAAGCAATTTTTGGTGTGTGCTGATATTGTCTGTATTATACTAATATCACAGCTGGAGTCAATGATTGCTCACAATCTGTAGTCCTTCAGACAGCTGTTTGGACACAGGATGTGTATGTCATCTGTGATGTCCTTCACTTAAATAAAAGACAGGAAAGGGGCTACCAGATAGCCCTGATGTATGGACCTCATAACTGGACCTAAGATATATGTCACTCCACACATGTCAACATATTTAGAAGCCATATATGTGATACACTGGTCTACCCACTTGGTGATATAGGTGTATATGGACACTTCTGACAATGATGAGTGAATACCTCAGTTTGTGTTAAATGCCTTGGGCCTGTCAAATTCAAAAGACTGATAGTGTTGTCATCATGCATGCCCTCAGTGACCTATTTGAGGACCTCTAACAGATGTAATAGACATGATGTAGCATTAACAACTCACATAGGTCTATTGCAGACACCTGGGATATCATTAGTGTCTATTTAGAAAAGGTTCATGATGACATGTTGGTCTACCTCACAGATAAGGAGAGTCAGGATGTGTCTACATGCATGTATCAGGTCCTGTCCCCCCCAACTCACATGGATGCATGTTGAAAACACCCTTCTACAGCAACATAGTCTGTGTGAAGGGTGCGTTGAAGTGTATTTAACAAGGTGCATGTGACAAGTCATGTGATAAGTGATTTATGATGTTATCACAGCCCATTGATTCTGTGTGATAGGCCTTGATGGAGGTAAGACAGTGCATACTGGTTATCCTCAACTGGCTTAAGGTTTGAACACAATCCCTAATGCAGGGATCATTGAGAAACTCTCCCAGCTGGAGATTAAACCTCATGTCACTAGATGGGTAACCAATTGTCTCACTGACAGAACACATACTGTGAAAGTACGTGAATCAACCTGTACCAGTAGAACTGTCACCATTTGTGTACTCCAGAGATCTATGCTTGGCCATTTACTGTTTGGAATGTATTTCTTGACAGTCCAGGCTAAAGTATATGGCCATGGTTTACCAGGTTTGCTGATTCTTGCATACTGGGTGCAATCATTGTGTCCACCTATAATAATAACATACTACAGGACGAGCTAACACAGACAGATGATTGGTGACAAAGTCACATGATCTACAAATAAATCCAAAAATGTTTCTTTATTTTGGCCTTCTGCAAAGTAGACTTCCTTGCTCATTACAGCATTGACAACAGTCCTACTATGCTGAAACCCAGTGATGCAAGCACTGAGAACACACTTACATTGCACTCTGAACTTCAACCATGAAGTGTTTACACTGGTATTGAAAGCCTATGTTGTGCACATCATAAGTCATGATATCGTAGTCAGATCTCAAGATTATATTGCAGTACTGTACTTGAACCTCATCAGAACACCAGTATAGAGTATAATGCTCTCTTTTGCATGTACCTCATTAAACACATGCAACAGCTGGAGAGACCACACAGGTTACTCACCAAGAAAACAAAGTGCATAGAAACCATGCCCTGATGTATGCGGATAGGCTGGAATCCATGTCACTGTAATCCGTATTATATAGGATGAGGTAACTTCTGCCTGGCCTCTGCCATAGTGGGAATAGTGCACATCCACAGATAAGTTATAGCTGAAGACATCATCAGTGTCTGGTGAGGAGAATATGACAATAACCGTGTCCCATATGCTGGTATAAAAGGGTCTCTGCAATGTCAAGCAAGTGCACACACACACCAGATGACTGTAGTGAGACTAGAACCCTTACCTAAGTACATAGACTACAGAACTTTGTGTTTAAGGCAAGCACCACAGCTCAAGTTTGACTTGTATTGATGATATCAGTGGTGGCTGGTGAGGAGAATATGGCAATAACAGTGTCCCACATCTTGGTGTTAAAGGGCCTCTGCAATGTCAGCCAAGTGCACAGACACACACACACACACACACACACACACACACACACACACACTTGAGTGCAGTGAGAATAGAACCCCTACCTATCTAAGTATACAGACTACAGAACTCAGTACTTTACACAAACACCACGGCACAAGTCTGGCTTTTACAAGACGGCAGGTCAACTTATAATGGATGACATCAGCAGGGCATGTTGGAATGACGATGTTGGGAGGCCTACATGAAATGGATGTGGTGGCATGTGCAACTATCAAAATGCTATCACTCCATGGGATTGGAGCAGTATCTGTAGGATACACACTTTTATTCTTTCATCTAGACACACACACTTGACTGCAGTGAAAACAGAACCCCTACCTATCTAAGTACACGGACTACAAAACTCAGTATTTTACACAAGCACCATGGCACAAGTCTGACTTTTATGAGACTGCAGGTCAACTTATAGTGGACAACATCAGCAGGGCATGTTGGAGAGATGATGTTGGGAGGCCTGCATGAAATGGATGTGTAGACATGTGCAGGTATCAGAATACTGAAAATCCATGGGATTGGACTGGTAAGTATAGGATACACACTTCTGTTCTTCTGGCTAGACACACACACACACACACACACACACACACACACACACACACACACACACACACACACACACACACACACACACACACACACACACACTTGACTGCAGTGAGAACAGAACCCCTAACTAAGTACACAGACCACATAACTCATTATTTTATGCAAGCGCCACAGCACAAGTCTGACTTTTACACAACTGCAGGCTAACTTTTAGTGGATGACATCAGCAGGGCATGTTGTAGTGAAGAAGTTTGGAGGCCTGCATAGGTTCATAGCTTCATAGGTTCATAGGAAGTTACTAGCCTAATCACCCTAGGGCATTTACAAACCTAGCTGTATAAAAACACAAGTACCCTTATTGAGCATAGTTAGATGGTCATTGTTAGCAGAGCAATTTTGTGATTGGCACTGACTGGCCTTGTCCATGAGGGACATAGATGCCACACCAGGGGTGAATTTACAATCATCCATCCAGTTGTCAAGGTTGCGTTTGAATGGAGTCATTGAGTATCACTGCTTCACATGCAGTGGGATCCTATTACAGAGGAGTGGCAATCACTAGAAGCTATATCTGTCTCACTAGCATATTTATGTCACAGGCTAGGTTTAGATCCCTGCGGCAAGTTATTCTTGTCCAATTTAATTTGTTGATGCCCAGCATTTCCAGCAGGGCAGATTCTGAGACTGCTCTGTAAGCCAGGCATAGGTCACCTCTCAGCAGCCTGCATGATACTGAGTACAGTGTCAGGTCTTTTAGTCTTTCCATGTATGTCATGTTTTGGAGGCCCTGGATTCTCCTGGTAACAAGCCTCTATGTTTTCTCCAGTTGCTACAGGTGTCTGGTGAGGAACAGACAGAAGGGAGCACTGTACTCAATTAGTGGTCTGAAAAGGGTAGTGTAGAGCTTAGCTATGAACTCCCTGGTCTTAGATGTGATGGCCTTATTTATGAGGACACAATGTAAAATGCGTGTCTCATCACCATGGACACATAGTGATTGAAGTGTAGATTGCTATCAACATGTGTTCCCAAGTCTCACAACACTGTGTTTTGCTTAGAGGGGTGTTGTGTATATAATAATTATCAGGGGTATTTCATTGCCAAAGGGGACAATTAGGCATTTTTTGCTTTAAGGTTCAGTCTGTGAGCTTGGCACCAATCATTTGTGTCAACCCCTTCTGTAATATGTCAACATATATGGGGGACTCTATGTGACTCCGTCCAGTTGACAGTCATCTGCAAATTTGGTAAGCCACAGGCCATCTGCCTTTTTGTGGACTTCAGAGAAATAGTTTCCAAATTGCTGAGGGCCCAACATAGATCTTTGTAGTATCTCACTGATAAGTGGTCTTGTGGTGGAGGTACAGTCCCAAAAAGTTGATATTGTGTGCTCTGTCAGTGAGCCAGTTGGCTATCCATCTAGTAATGTATGAGTTAATCTCCAGATGGGAGATTTTCTCTATGATACCTGAATGGGGGATAGTGTCAAAGACCTTGGATAACTCAACATAAGCGGCATGTCCTGTTATCCCTCATCCAGGTCTTTGGGGTCAGTATCAAAGAAATCCACTAATTTTAATACATTAGATCTACCCTTGACAAAACCAAAATGGATCAGGTCAAGTGTGTTGAAGGTGACCTATGTCCCTGTGGATAAGGTCCATGCTGATTCCTTCCATAGCCTTGCAGATAATGGATTTTAGGCTTATGGGTCAATAGTTCTAGTTCTGCATGTTATCAGATTCATGTGCATTGCATATCATGTAACATTTGCTATTAATTTATGTAGTGTAGGTTGTATATGTATGAAAAAGTACTGAGACACCACAGTTGCAGTGCCATGCGGGGAGGCAACACATGGCTATATTGTAAATATATGACATATTGTTAGATAGGGCCTTCAGTTTGTTATGTTTCCACATGTAATTTAATGTCATAGACAGGAAGTGGACAATAAACAGCCGAAATATATAATAATATTTACTTTTCCATAGTGCAGCAAACAGTGGGTTTGTGCAATGGTTGGTAAAGTGTACTTTCCCTGTTTGGGTGTAGTTAAGCAGCCAGCAAATGCCAGCTAAAGTCTGAGAGTTAGTACTGAGTCTATGAAACACACCTATTGCTTAACTGACTCTATGGCAGCAAGTCTAAATGCATTGACACATTTCTTTTTGAGCCCAGATGATACTGGGTTCAAGTCCATGTGTATTTAATACTTTTAAATAAACAGTGATAATGCAATGACATGAATTCTTTATAGTACAAGTGTTGCTGGGTGAAGGGATGCATTGCTTTAATGCTACTTATGTGTGTTGTGTGTGATTCTATTTTTTGACCAGATTATAGATGTCAAAATGGAGTAGATATGAAAGTGGTGAAATGGGAGCAAACCAGGGGCAGAACAAAGGGAAAGCTATACAGGAATGCCCAGGAGGGAGGTAGGAAAGAACCATAGCTATCCATTTTTTTCAACAGTAAAAACTGATCATATGTGCAGAATATTAGCTGAATTTGGACTCTCACCTCTAGAGAGAGAGGTGACAACAATGTAATCATACTGTATAGCCAATTGGACTGAATCAAGTGCGTCCAGAAGACATGTGCAAAATGGAGAACTATGTGTGGGACAATTTTTATTTGTGGGACAGGTGGCCATTTGTTTTTTAATTTAGTAAGAGAGGTCTGTTCGGTCAGGGACATAGGAATAGGTGGGTCAGCTCAGTTTGGTAGGTGAGGAAGCAAATGCAAACAAACAAGAGAAACAAGACAAGAGACAAGGACATTAAGGGACACAAAAGGTTGGGGGACATCATGATTTGGGTGAGGGAGGGAACAATCCAGGCTCATGCCCATCAAGATTGGAGACAGTGAGATTCGAGTCCCCACCCATTGGACTGTCATCACTATCCCCTTACTCCACTAGCAGGTGGAGTTCTTAATGTTTTCTTCCCCTATGGACCATGAGGGAGAGCAGCTTCTCCATCCGGCATAAGTACACACCAGTGGTGCATACATGACCCTATGCACCAACCCTGGCATCTACTGGCAGGTGATGAAATCAGCACCTCTACCACTGCTTCTGGAGGATACCACTGCACCAGCATCTGGGGCAGTGCTACTTGATGGCACAGGTAGTGCAGGGACAGCAGAGGTAGTGCTGCCAGGTTGGCCTCCAGATGTGTTGGGCATTGTTGCTAGAGCTGGTCAAACAGGGGCAGGCTGATCCACTGGGGCTGGCTTACCTCATTATGCTGTGTAGCATTTAGTGAGGTACATGTGGATGACATGGGGACATTTTGACAACACATAATAGAAAATAAAAAAGAGAGATAAGGGTTGAGGTGAGAGAAAAAATTAGATAAAATTAGTACCATCATATGTGACATGCAATGCAGTAATACAATTATACAACTCTTTTGTCTGAATTATTACATTTACATATACGTCCTAAAAGATACACACTATACTATAGACTGTTGAAAGTAATCCTTGAAATATGCATATATTGCACATATGCATGTTCCAGTTATACAGATTTCAGTTTACAGCAGGGCATTTGTGCCACTGGTATAGAGTTTTTAATTTAATGTAAATGTTATTGAAGAAATGACAGTATTGTATAGTTGTGAATCATGGTATTTGAACCCATAACCTCTGACCACAGTCTAATATTGGACTCCTACAATTGGTTCGTGCTACAGATTAATGCATGCATACTTTCTTTTATAGTTGGGATATGCATGCTCAATTTGATACAGCTCTATCTTCTTCTTCTTTCGGCTTTTCCCGGTTAGGGGTCACCACAGCGGATCACCTTGTCCTCTCATGATTGGCAGTGGAGTTTTACGGTGTTGAGTTGCCAGCCCGGCGCCCAACCTTCCACAGAAGGCACACACACGCACACTCACACCTAGGCTAATTTAGAGTGTCCAATCCACCTGCAGCATGTCTTTGGGATGTGGGAGGAAACCGGAGCACCTGGAGGAAACCCACACGACCACAGGGAGGACATGCAGACTCCACACAGAAGGCACCCCAGCCGAGGATCGAACCGGAGAACCTCTTTCTGTGAGGCGGCAATGCTAACCACTGCACCACCATGGCCGCCCTTGATACAGCTCTATAAAAGACCAAAAATATGTCTTTGACTTTTAAAGCTACAATAACACTTCTCTTTTACTGCATATATACCATTTGCTTCCCTCAGTCTCTACAGCTGAGAAACATGAGCCTGCTGACTGAATTCACATTCAGTGGCAACTGGGGAAAGAACAGAAAAAAACAGAAAAGCATTATGCATACCAGTCTTGCATATATTTAGCTTTCAAAATCTTATAAGTACTCTTTTATTGCCATACTTACACAGCTGTGGGATGTCTACAGTCTCAAACTCGTGCAACCAATGGTTGAGAGTATTCCTTTTACACATGTGTAGATCATAAAAATGATGCCTACACTGCTCTCCAGTGCGTAGGATACCAGTGGCATTGGATACACCCTGGGCCAATCTAGTCCATGCCTCAGACTTCTACTGGTAGCCAGAATCATTCCCCTGCAGAAGCCTTTGGCTCTGGGGCTTTACCAGCATTCCAGTAAATATCCTGGACATACCACCTCTGTGCCCTAAACTTGGCACCTTCCTCTCTAATGCCAGCCATGTCTACCAGCTGAACTACAGCAATGGAAATTGATGCTTTCTCACCAATTGCAGTTATCATGTTTACTGCTAGTGCACAAACCCAAGTAATAATGCCAACCATGTTTGCGCAGTGTTAAGCAGAGAACAGCGGTGCCAAGCAGGGAGGAACTAAATAATTGAAATTGGAAGATTAATCTGACACTTGGCCTTAGTTTGCAGGGTGTCTACTGATGTAGCCTGGAAATATATATTCAAAATTGGAAGGTAACTGTTGGGTGAGTTAAGTTTGCAGACATGCACTGGGGCATAAATATAATGACCTGACACATTTGTTTTTGCCTTCATACACTGAGGAAAATTGATTCTTACACTGTGGGATTCATACCTAGGCATAAGGGACAAAAATGTTCTTCCCCAGTGTTGATTTTCCATTTCTGCAACAGAAGAAGTGCTGCTCAAACCTAGTCTGGAATCATACATAAATGCAGGTGACAGTTTGAGCTGTTACACATGTATGTGTGTGACCTGACAAGGTTATTGGATATAGATCCAGTTGTGTATGTGTCTTATGCAATTGTAAAGTCCATGCAAGTCCAGATAGCAGAATTATACTTAAAGAAATATAGTAGACAGTATACCCTAAGTCCCACATCTAAAAACACAATAATGGTGTCTCATCCTTCATACATATAATTCATATCAGCTCTACTATCTAAAGTGTTAGAAGTGAGAGTGAATATAATGGGAAGTGGAACAACAGTAAAAGTGTATGGAATATCCTGTATTAGAACCAGGGACCATGTGTATGGCAGTTCTACACTTACACCTGTTGCCCCAAGAATGTTGAAATAACACTTGTCTATTTTTCATTCATTTCAATAAAATGCACTGTCACAACAGTAAAAATAGGTTGCACACCCTGTACTAGAACCCAGGACCATCTGTATGTACTCCAATGTTGCATTTACACCTGCTGCCACAGGACAAATTACATGACATCTTCTAATTTCCTAATCATTCTTAAGGTCTCTGTGTTAACTGCTGCACAGCACCACTTAGCATGTTTGTGTGGTGCCCAACAGAATTAATTGAATATATCTGGTTTCAGTTTTTGGCTGTACTGAGTCCTGTCTGCAGGTGTTCAATGGCTACAGCTACTGGGGAACTTTGGTAGCCATCGTGCAACATCACTAAGTGCAGTTCCATGATGGAAAACATAAATTGCAACAATGTGTAGTTTTCCATCTTTGCCCTTTTACAGATGCCCTGTTTATACATGTTGTGCAGGTGTTCTGACTGCTTCTTGGGTGGACCACTAGTCCAGTTTGCTCACTGATGCAGTTCACCCAACCAAAATAAGCATGGCCCAATCTAATGTTCATTTTCTCCATTTCCTGTGTTTGCATTAAGCAGCACATTGTGCAAACACTGCCCCCCATGTAAAAAAAAAGAAAAGAAATAGTAGCTGAAATGAGGAAAAGCAATCTATGACATATACACTAAAAAATGTTAGCACGCATGAGATATTTCAGCATAGGTTTAGATTTGAAGTCTCACGCTAATAAACCTTCAGAACACAGTAAGGGTGCCATATCCTTCTTTGCCACACAACCACCTTTGCAGCAAGGAACTGAAGTAATTCTGCATACAATCAACTGCAACATCAGCTACAGTAATATGAAGCTATATAAGTATTATTTGAACATTTATTATTTCTGGATGTATTGCACTAAGTGATCACCGAATTAGTTATGAGTATTGCTTGCAAATGTACAGCTCTTCCTTACCTCTGTGTGATTACTACTCATTCTTCTCTTATCTGACTAATTATCTGAGGCACGTAGTCTGTAAGCCATTCTATACAGGGCCGGTGTTAGCATTTTGGGGGCCCCCAGCAAGTTTCAAGTTGGGGGTCCTACCCAGGAGAATATAAAGTGTGACCATGTTGCCATCATGCCCCCTTCCCTGTCAAGGTCATCCAGCACCATTTAACAATCAGTATAGTATCATTTTCCAGGACAGGACAGCCCCCATCCCCCAAAGAAGAAACCATCTCATATACCGAGGAGTGCCTCCAAATGTCAAGCAATACATTACTTAGAAAGGTGACCCCCACTGGTGCAGCAGTCTCAAACCCCCCCTGCACTCCCCACACCCCCCACTGCTTAAATATACCAACCCCGAGATCGCACCTCATTGAACAAAATGGAAACCTCCCCTTACAGAGATTTCCGGTGAAATGCTTGAACTTCTGCAAATTTGAACTTATGGTCTCGACCATATGAGGTTCAAACTTGCAGAAGTTCAACTATCTGATAGGAACCCATTGTCCACAATGTGCCTTGCCAAGCAAGGAATGTAGGGGAACAGAGAAACCCACAAATGCTGCATGGGTACCCTCGTTTGCGGAGCGATAATCAAGGGCTCCCCTCAGCTGCACTTTCAGCAGGTGCCTAACAATGGCTACGATTCTATATAATTGTCCTTAAAATGTGTGAGGATATTAAATGGCAATAATATAATAGGCAGTTGCCAACAAATGAAAGGGAGGTTGGGAGTTAATGAACAGAACCTGTGAACTGTGTGCTGCTTACTTACATTTCCAGCCTTGACAAAATTGCATCTAACATTTTGTAAATCTAACCTGAAACACCCACTGTATGTAGGACAGTCTGCATTGTTGTTGTGTTTTCCTTCTCCCTACCAGCATACCTCTCAACCTCTTAGAGCAAGAAATCTGGACAAAGCCATAAATAAAAGTGGGACAAAGGTCCAAAAATAGGGATGATTTTTAAATATCGCTCTTACAAAATTAGAAAGTTGAAAGAAGAACAGGGTTTGCATTAACATGAATTTTCTAAAGGGTATGAAGTCTGAAACTCAAATACCTCATTATTTTCTAACTTCAATCTTTCATGATTTGGCACTAATTTACCAGTAAAACCACAATTTTATGAAAAATGGACCAAATATGAGGCACAAATCTGGACATTCTGTGAAAATCTGTACAGTTGAGAGGTATGCCTACCAGTAATCATTCACAGTTGCAATCCATTAAAAACAAACAGTGAGGGAGTGCCTGCACTATTTTACATCAGCTACACAGAGTCAAGTATTTGGGATTCAGTAATTCTAATGGGTTCACACCTCATTTGCATCTTCACCATGCTGACAGCCCTGAATCTACACCATAAGAGCCAACCATGTATCTAGGGAAACTGAAGGTGAGGAGACTTGTTTATGTGGATAACACAGAAAAGAGGCTATTGCTTTGGGATATATCTGCACAGAGGATTACTGAACTTGATAAGGCATGCTTGTATTTTGTCAGCTATATACTGCATATGTTGAAATGTAATTAAGAAAAATCTGTTTAATACTTTTATACACATACACACACACACACACACACACACACATATATATATATATATATATATATATATATATATATATATATATATTAGAAACGTGCTTACACTTTTATCTGTATGCATTAGTTAGAAGTGTACTGATTGCATGGGCATGCTTGTCAGGGCATTTCACAGCTATATATGATTGGCAATATGTTAACATGGAATAGTCCGTGTTAAGTTTGCAGACATGTTTCGGGGACAGTTAATTTGATACCACTTTATAGCAGTTCAAAGGTGGTTTGTTAGCAAAATATGTCATTTGCCCATTCTTTTGGGGGTGAGGGTGCAAAGCTGCATTTCTGTTATGGCACAAACAAGGATATGTTGCTATTGTTTTGCATCTAGCCTGTGGTTCATATTTCAACTCTCTAGACTGTTTTATGTTTCTCCAGTAGTTAATACTGAAATGCTATGTTGTCTGTTTCATCTGGGAACAGATATTTTGTAGTTATGTGATACTTATTTGCATTATCCTTCTGTTGTCTTTTAGGACACCTACGACTATGGCACCCAGGCATCTCACTCCTTGAAAACCACCCTTCACTGACCCTGAGAATCAGGTTATTGTTAAAGTTTTTAGGTGACATGGTGCCTTCCTTCTTGAGAGGAGACGTGAAGATAGGTCAGGCAGAATACAAATTTTGCAGGAGATAGTTGCAGACATTAATGCAGTGAGTGGCCACAGCAGAAGATATGACCAGGTGTGCCATAGGGCCACTGACATGCTCTCATCTTCACAGAGGAAAGCAGCTGCAGTGGCCCATGACTGGATGGGCATTTGGGGGCGGCCTGCTACAGAGCCATCACTAACAGGAAATGAAGAATTCCTGCCCACTGTCAGGGATCCAGGCAGCTCCCAGGAAAGTACAAAACAGCATATCATTCACATTGGTGCTACTGTTTCATGGTCAGCAAGCATGCCACAGGAGGAGTTTCCAGGCATACCTCTCTGCTTGGAATCATCAAAAATGTGGACAAAGCCCTATGAAAAGTAGGTACAATTGGCTAAAAATCGGTATGCTGATTAACATAAAATATGCATACATAATTATCTAACCCCATCCACTCCAATGGAATTGTGGGATACCATCTTTTAAAAGCAAATTGAAGAAAAGACAAAATATTAAACACAAAATATAACCAGAACACTACTGTTATATTTATATTAACATTTGAACTTACAAACTTTGAACTTGTGTAAAACTAAAATACAATTTTCTTTTATAAAAATAAAATGAACTGCTTGCTTCAACACTAACATTAAATACAATGAACCTCAGCAAATACAGCAACAGATCATCTGCAAACAAACAAACTGCATTTGGTTTTAGCACAATTATCCATGACCCTGTTCTGAAGTTAACTGCTCTAATAATGCACAGTAATGTACAAAAAAATGAACAATGAAGAATGTTTTTTCTGTTTTATCTCGGAACAGATATTTTGTAGTTATGTGATACTTATGTGTATTATCCTTCTGTTGTCTTTTAGGACACTTAGGACTATGGCACCCAGGCATCTCAGTCCTTGAAAACCACCCTTCACTGAACATGAGAATCAGGTTATTGTTAAAACTTTTAGGTGACATGGTTCCTTCCTGCTTGAGAGGTTAGGCAGAATACAAATTTGGCAGCATAGCTGCAGACATTAATACAGTGAGTGGCCACAGCAGAACATATGACCAGGAGCACCATAGGGTCACTGACATGATCTCATCTTCACAGAGGAAAGCAGCTGCAGTGGCCCATGACTGGATGGGCATTGGGGGGAGCCTGCTACAGAGCCACCAGTAACAGGAAATGAAGAGTTCCTGTCCAGTCTCAGGGATCCACACAGCTCCCAGGAAAGTACAAAGCAGCATGTCATTTACATTGGTGCTACTGTTTCAGGGTCAGCAAGCATGTTCCAGGAGGAGTTTCCAGGCATACGTCTTAACTTGGAATCATCAAAAATCTGGACAAAGGCCCATGAAAAGTAGGTACAATTGCCTATAAATCTGTATGCTGATTAACATAAAATCTGCATACATAATTATCTAACCCCATCCACTCCAATGGAATTGTGGGATATCATCTTTTAAAAGCAAATTGAAGAACAGTCAAAATATTAAACACAAAATATAACCAGAACAATAGTGTTATATTTATATTAACATTTGAACTTAAAAACTTTGAACTTTTGTAAAACTAAAATACAATTTTTTTTTTATAAAAATAAAATGAACTGCTTACTTCTACACTGATATTAAATAACACAAACCTTAACAAATGCAGTAACAGATCACCTGCAAACAAACAAACAAACAAACTGGGTTTGGCTCCACTAAGATTATCCATGACCCTGTTCTGTAGTTAACTGCTCTAATAATGCACAATAATGTACAACAAAATGAACAAAGAACATACTCATAAACCCTTAAAAATACAGGGACCTCAGTTAGGAATCCTGTTAAGAATGCACATTTAAAATAAACATCCTATATTAAAACTAAACACTTTATTACTTTTGTGAGATTTAAAATGTAGAGTCATTATAGATTAGTACTAGCCTACCTGCCCTTGTAAGCCTAGATAATTGCCCCACATGAGAATCAAACCTTTCACCTTAAGCCTATAAGGTAAACACCTCAACCATTATGCCAGGCTCACTCCTAACTCATATAATCAATCTTACAGTAATCTTGATCTCAATACATTAACAACAGCTTAATTAAAGAAACATGATTTATAACTGCCACAGAAAGCAAGCAGCATAATTAGAGTTAAATCAGTAGTGTTTCACTTTTTCTGTATATTAGTTGAGTAAACTGATAAACTGAAGCATGTACAGTTGAGTTGAGTGCGACAAAGCTTTTATTTAATTGAAAAAAAAATTGCCGCTTGTACAAGTCAAAAAAAAAAACACAACTGAGATGCTTGACAATCACAGCTATCTATGATTGGATGCAGACCTTATCTTCTTGTGAACAAAGATATGCACTAGCTGCTTCATTTTCTTTATTTTTATTTTAAAAAGAAATAAGCGAGTATATCAATAAAAGGGAATGCACACCCTAAGTTTGATGAGACAGGCCTCCGATTCCCTAGAGTGAACATAATACATTCTCAAAGTGCAGAAACTAGTCCCAAATTAAGAAATGAAAACTCGACTCTCACATGAAATTCCACAGTGTTCTCTTTAATTTAGTTAACTCATTTAAACAGCAAAGAGTATTTGGTTGTTCCTTAACCCAGTGACAACAAACCTACATCAGAAAGCTATCGCTCCCCTTACCTTCTCACACAACATTCTCACTTGGTTTTCGTTAAGCTGTTTGCACTCATTCAGCTGCTCGATCCATTTTAGTATTCTTCTGTAAAAGCTTTCTCATCCTCAACCATGTCTGCTGCAGCCTGCATCAGGTGCGGAGAAGTTAAAATACAACTAGGCAAAAAAGTACTGCACTGTTACATATTAGGGAAAAAAGATAATTATACACAATCGAGTCATGATTTATTACACTCCAAATCCACTTGCTCTGCTCACTGTTGCTGGCTGGCCGTTGGAATTTCAAAATTCCAATTCAAGTTTCACTTTCACTCTCAGTGTTGTCCGGCAGTCTACCTCATGAACCTGACATAATCAAGCACACCCGTGTACGCTGGCAATACGTGATGACATCATCCATAAAATTGTAAAAAAAAAAAAAAGGAAATTAAAGGAATTCCTGGCATCCCATTATTTTGACCTCAAAACCGGTAAATACCAAAGAATTCAGTACGGCTGAGAGGCATGCTTCCAGGTAGGCTTTGTATGCCAATTGTTAAATACTGCTGTATAGTAAAGCAATTTAAACCAATACATTAGTTTTGTTTCACAAGAATTTTTTTTTGGCGGGGGGATTGAAGATTGCTACAGTTAACACATTCTGATTGATTACACATGGGCTTAGGTTGGAATTGTCATCCAAGTTCTTATTGATAGTAAAGTTAATGGACATATAAAGGGGAAAAAATATTCAAAGTCAGAATCAAAGTAAACTTTATTGTCATTCAGATCAACAAATGCAGTGTATCACTGGATGTAATTTAATTGCTTCAGGATCGTGTGCATTGAAAACAGTTTTCACAAGAGCGTGAAGGACGAATATAATGGAAGAAATTCTAGACAGTATAAATATAAATACACACATAGATAACTTATCTCCCACCATTTTTAAGATAGGACAGAAGTATAGCATAATTCACGGTTCTAGTACTTGTGTAAGTAAGAATTTAGTTCAGATTGCATAATTTAGATAAATAGAATAATTTAATTCTATGACAGTAAAGACAATCATATTGCACTTATGATGTTCTCACGAACTGAAGGAGTGTTGACATTGTTAAGGTTAGTTGTTCAACAGTCTGATCTTTTGTGGAAAGAAACTATTTCTAAAGCTTGATGTTCTACACCTGATGCTTCTGTATCATTTCCCTGAAGATAGGAGTTGGAACAGTCCATGTGTGGAACGATACTTGTCCCTTATCAGTTTCATGACCCTGACATAGCATCTGCAAGGGTAAGGACTGGAGGTCTGAGCCTGTGATTTTCCTGACCTGCTTTACAACCTTCTCTACTGTCTTGCAATCTGCGTATGAGCAGTTTTCATACCAGACTGTGATGTTGTTGGTCATTATGCTTTTAATCATGGCTGTCTGTAAAGTCATGAGGATGTGTGAGGCAGGGTCTGCTCTGCATAGTTTCCAGAGGAAGTGGAGATGTTGTTGGGCTCTCTTTACAAGGCTGGAGGTGTTTGTTGCCTAGTTTAGGTCATCTGAGTTGTGCGCACCTAGGAATTTGGTGCTTTTTACCCTTTCCACTGCCATACCACTGATGGCGATGAGTGTGTGGGACCCTTGCTTCCTCCTGAAGTCAACAATGATTTCTTTTGTTTTGTCAACATTTAGTGCAGGGTTGTTATCTGTGTACCATCTGGTGAGTTGGTTCACTTCTTCTCATCATTTCTGATGAGTGCGATCATGATGGTATTGTCAGCAAACTTGATGATGTCATTTGTCTGGTGTTTTGCAGAGCAGTCATGGGTCAGTATTGTGAAGAGAAGTGGACTTAGTATGCAACCCTTGTGGGACCTCTGTGTTCATCGTGATGCATTATGAGTGGTTCATGCCAACTCGAATGGTTTGAGGCCTGTTGATCAGAAAGCCAAGGATCCAGTTGCAGAGTGTATTTTCTATGCCTAGTTGACTTAGTTTAGACAACAGCTGCTATGGTATTAGAGTTCTGAAGGCTGAGCTGAAGTCTATGAACAGCATACATACATAGCAATTTTTGTCTTCTGCATTGGAGCGATTTGGTTTGTAAGCAAATTGTAAAGAATCAAAAGATGCAGGTAGACAAGATGATATGTATGCTCTTTGACCATTCTTACAAAGCATTTCATCACCACCGGTGTGAATATGATGGGTCTGTAGTCATTTAATGTGACCGGGGATGACTTCTTTGGCAGAGGAATGATGATAGCAGACTTAAAGCATCTTGGCAGACTAGTCTGTCTGAGAGATGTGTTGAAGATGTCAGTGAAGACAGGTGCCAGTTGATCTGCACAGTCCTTGAGTAGTTGACCCAGAATCATGTCAGGACCTGCTGCCTTACCAGGTGGACTTTTCTTAGGTTCTTTCTGACTACCTCCAGGCTGAGACATAGCAGTGTGGCATCCCTGTTCATGGGTAGTTTCTTAGGTGAGGTGTTGTTTATCTCCTCAAATATGCTGAAGAAGGTGTTAAGTTTGTCTAGAAAGTCCGTATTATCTATACATTGTGTTGACAGAGGTTTGTAATCAGTAATGCACCAGACGCCCTTCCACAGCAGCCTAGGGTCCTTTTGATCTGCAAAATGTTTTTGTATTTTTAGCCCTTGAGCACATTTTGCTACTATTATTTCCTTGTTCAGGTTGGCCCTGGCAACTTTCAGGGCATCTTTATCTCCAGACTTGAAGGCAGCATTACGTGCTCTCAGTAGCTCATAGACTTTGCTAGTGAGCTATAATTTTTGGTTTGTCCTTATAGTTACATCCTTCAAGGTGGTCACATCCTTGACACATTTGGTTACATACCCCACTGCTGTTTCAGTATACTCATCCAGGTTTATATGCTGTTCTGTGGTGGCAACCTCTTTGAATAGGTTCCAGTCAGTGCATTCAAAACTGTCTTGAAATGCTAAAACTGCTCCTTCTGGCCAGATCCTTCCTTGTTTTCTGGAAGGTTTTGCTCTTAGCAGCATGGGTTTGTAGGCTGGGATCAGCAAGATAGAACAGATAGTTAGGCCTTTATCCCTTTATGCCATGGTGTTAGCTTAAATAGTATTACACATTGAGAGTATGCACATTTGCAAGGCAAGCTAGATACATGTACACAGTAAATATAAATAAATACTGTTGAATTTAAAACTGAACACTATCTCCATAAAAGGGTACAAACACTAACTGTAGTTGATAAGTGTAAAGCTGAAAATGCTAATAGAATGAAATATACAAAAAAGAAAAAAAAATTGAAAAGGATTAACAAAATAATTATTAAATGAATCGAACATTTCTATACTTATGATTTAAAGTAAGAAAATTGTTGGTGAATAGATGGAAAACATCCCTTATGTTAAATTATTGCAGGATGCATAAAACACACTGAGTAGGTTGTAAAATTAATTTGAAATATGCATGTGCTCTCTTTTTAAAGACTAATACTGTGCTATAGCTTTTGTTTCTTGTTGCTTACAACCAGACCTTCCCTACTTAGTCTATGGTGTCTTGTTTCATTATATTCCACCAACGTGATGTGGCACGGTGTTTTCTTTGACATGTTATAACATTCTGAAATGTTGACTGTAATACCATTCTCAGCAAGGCTGTCAGTATGCATGGATAACTTTTGCATGCATAATAGCCATTATAACATCAAGATGAAGGATATCTGTATTCTGCTCAAACATGGGCAGGCTTTGTCTATCTTTCTTGGATAATTGTTAATAACAATATCAGCCTTCATGGGAGATGTTTGATATGCCATAAGAAATAATGTATTTGCTGGACTATGTGGACAATGGCTAACTATTTTATGATTAACTACTAATATCTCATGCTAGACGTGTTCTTAGATATCCTACAAATAATTGAGCAACTACCTGGTTTACTGTATTGTTGACTGCTGCATTATTCATGTGTCTACCCAAAGTGTGCCTTTTGCAAACCCAGAACACATTTTTCTGTGCTGCATGTGGTGCTACATTCTACCCCCCCCCCCCATCTTCCACATAATGTTAGATGTGCCCCATAGGAAGCTACTGTCCTCTTATCAGCATAGTTTCTGCTCCATCCATCATTTTTCTTCATCAGTCAAGTGACACTTTCAGAGCAGATGGATCAGATTCTTACTTCTTTGTATGCCAATTCTCTTACAGGGGTCAGGAATTGAGTTTTCTGTTTTGCAGGAATGAGGACTGCCATTCACAGGTGGGTCTTATCTCCACATCAGTATAAGTTATGCTTAGACAGACATGTCTCCTGCTCATCTAGGTGACCCTTGCTGTGCTATGTGGCCTTCTATCCAGTTTGATTATCCTAGCTCTACTTAAGAATTGATCCTGTGGTCCTGCCTGCTGCAATCTAAGTTGGTATGCCTCTCATGTCTCCTCTTATATATTTCAGTATGTATAAAATTGTAGAGTATGTTTAAAATATAATGTAAGTAAACATGTCAGCAGTAAGGCTGCATGTTTACCTCCACCTTGGGGACCTTTTGTTAACATACAGCTGGACTTCATCCAGATGCCTAAGACTAATCATTTTCAGCTTATCTTGGTTATGGTCTCTATGTTCTCTGCATGGGTGAAAGCTTACCCATGTCGCAAAGCCGATGCAATCACTGTTGTCAAAAAGTTTTTGTATGACTATATACCGAGATTTGGTATATCATGTTCTATTAATAGTGACCAGAGAATACATTTTAATAATGCATTGCTTAAGAGACTATGTAAAGTTTTTAATACTAAGTTGAGTCTTCACTGCCCCAACCATCCACAGTCATCTGGATTAGTGAAAAGGGTGAACAGAAACCTTAAAAATAAAATTTCAAAGATTTGTGCTGAAACCCATTTAAAGTGGCCCAAAGCCCTTCCTTTAGCATTAATGAGTATGACAGCCTCACTAAATGCCACCAGAAAGTTGAGTCCGTATGAACTATTAATGGGGAGACCCATGGCCCTTCCAGCTACCCCTCCAGTGGGAAATGTTGATTTAACTGTGTCAGATGATAATATGATTTGTTATTGTAGAAGACTCCTCAAAAGTTTGCAGCAATATCATCAAACAGTAAAAGCAGCATTGCCAAAGCCTTCTGACCAACCCTGTCATCAACTACAACCGGCTAATTGGGTCTACATAAAAAAAATTTCAGAGAAAGAACAGTCTCAGCCCAAGGTGAAAGGGTCCTTTTCAGGTCCTGCTGACAACCCTGACCATTGTTCGCTGTGCAGGACTACCAACGTGACTCTATTCATCTCAGTGCAAGGAGACCTGTCGTGTGGGGATCTGAGACAAATCATTGCAGCCAACAGATGGAGATCAAGGTGTGACAAATAAATCATCTGCCCAGTGTATAGGTCAACTTCAGTAGCAGTCCATGATAAATCCAGTGACAACAGGTACTTTTGCTTTGTTTCTGCTGCTGTTCCCTTCTATAAACTGGTCGAGAGAAAACAGTTTCTTGCTGAATATGTTCACATATACCTCATCATTCCAAGGCAGAGATTCCCATAATTCCCATCCCTGCATCATAGGTGTCATTTAAAAAGGACCTTAATGATGTTAGCTTAACCTGGCGTAGTGTAACTAATTTTTCAAAAGTTGTGTCTCTTCAACTTGCAACCACACAACATGGAGACACGTGATGCCAAAAATAGGACTGTACCAGTAGGAAAAAGCAAATGTAATGACACCAGGCATAAAAGTTTGTTAAACTCTTTGCACTTAAAAAGCTATGACTGGGGGCATGGCATGGGCATGATAAGTGACCATTACTACATCTGTGGTAATTGTGCCTACCTCTGGTTGCCTACAGACTGGTCTAAATGTTGCTTTGTAGGCTATATTACTCCTGCTACTCAACATTTCAAAAACCCACCAGCAGGTAGACTGAAAAATAAGCGAGCAATCCACTGGGCAGAGCAAGTATTTCCAGTCTTTAATCCTGGGTATAGAGTGCAAAGGACAATGCTTAAAATCACTATGCTTGCTCAAATTCTACAGGAGGTGGCCAACGAAACTTCACATCACATCAGAATGGCAAATCGAAAAATGACTAAAATGTGAACTGTAGTGTAACAGAATCGAATGGCACTTAATATAATTCTTGCTGCAAAAGGGGGGGTCATGTGCCCTCATAAGGAGTCGTTGCTGTTCATATATTAGTGACTAACATAATGAACAAAAAAACCTGTCAAACTTCATGGAACAACGGGCCAAAGAGTTGGACTGCACATCCAAAAACTGGACACTTGGTTGGGCAGTATTTTTGGTAATCTGAAAACTACCATAATCCAGGGTATTGTCATTGTACTTTTTATTATATTTGTAATCATTTTAGCATTTTCTGTTCTAAAGGCTGTGATTACAAAATGTTTAACCTCACCTGCACATAAAATGCCACTGCATCCACAAATCAATGACAGTTCTATTTTGACAAAAAAATAATGATGACTACTATGATGGTGAGGCGTATTTTATCAAGTTAAAAAAAATAAAATATAATTATATGTTATGACACTAATAGTGTCAGAGGGAAAAACTTTTTTGTGACAAGACCAGGTTATTAAAATGTATATTAATTTCAGTTTATTAATAATGCTATAATATGATTGTTAAAAAGCAAATATCATTTGTATGCAGGGCTGGAAAAAATACAGCTTCATAAACCACAATGTTGCTATCTTTTAAACTGTATTCTTTTAGTATGAAATAAGAGAGAATGTTATGTGTTGCATGAAGTGAGGCATGTAGTTATTTCAAAAAAAGGAATTTGTTAGCCTGACTCCTCCAGGCTAGGAGTGCGTTGTTGCTAGGGTAGGTGTGAAACATCCAAGGTCAGAAACAAGACCCCTTGGAAGCAGGCAAATCATGTATAGGAAGGTGTTCACGTGAAGTCTGAGGCAAAAATCACGAGGGATGAGGATATTTGCAAAGTTTTCTATAGGACACAGTCATTGTAACATAATGAAAGTGCATGACTAGGTTTGATAAGAAAAATGTATAAAAAATGTGGTTTCTCTCTGTTCAGAGAGACTATTTTAACATCTGTTATAAAGACTGTCTCCCAGGACTGTAAAAATAAAATTTCTGTTTGCACATCCTAAAGTGTTGTTCCTCACTAAAGGCATATAAGGTAAATTCTTAATGTTATTTATTTATGACTTTAACACTAGCTATAAGTAGCTGCTGTCTACATATAAGGGTCATTTTTACTGTGTCAGGCATGTTTTCTCATCAGCCAGGTGACATCCAAAGTACTGTGTTGCCTGCTCCCTCATTTTGTGTTGGCACTACTTCCAGATAAGACTAATTGAAAGGTCATGCCTCACGCAGCCTCAGGTCTGTCTTCAAGAAATGTCCAATGCCTCTCAGAGAACCTGTGGACTTATACCTCTGTAGGTTTTACTGCATCAGACATGTCTGCTACCCTACTACGGGTACAACTCTGTATCCCACTGCTCTCTGTGACTACACATGTTGCATGGACAGCTTAGTTTGCATATCTCTGCAGCTCTTCTTGGGTAAGAGTTTGTTATCCTTTGACTCACTAACACACACAGGATGGCAGATGGTAATTTCTGTTCCATTACTTCTTTATCCCTTTGGTATCCTGTTCCTGTCATATACATTGGTATTCTATAGCCTGTTCTGCTATTTTTATACAGCACACTGTGATAGCATAGCTGTTCCCTGAACCTTGATATTCACACTTTGGTTTATTTGCCTGTGCATGTGTGCAGTGGTACTTGGGCATGTTTGGGCTTTGTATAATACTGTTGCATGCTGCATTCCATCCAGTTATTGAGCTAAACCTCATTTAGTATACTGCAACATACATCTGTGTCTACAATGGCAGTATTTATTGGCCTAGATTTCCTGTCTTGTCACTGGCCATTTGTTAACAGGAAAGTGACAGGACAATGCCTGACCCTCTTCCCTGTGCTTACATTCCTATTCCACATGATTAGCCACCGTGCAACATATTATAGATTCATTGTTACTAGGCTAATGACCTGGGGGACCATTCTAAGCCTAGCCAAAGTTTTCCCAAAAGAATAATGATGTCCTTTATCTAAATAGGACATGGAAAGCTAGGCATTTCTAAGCTACCTCTGCCCATTAGGAATATGGGTGCCAGACCTGGTGTAAATTTCCTGTTCACCATCCAGTGGTCTAGGTTGTGCTTAAACTGGGTAATAGACAAACTCAGGTTCACATGGATGGGAAGCCTATTACATAGGAGGGGAAGTTTCTGGGATACATATCTATCTCTTCAGCATGATCTGTTTAAGTCCCAGACAAAATTCAGGTCCCTAGAACTTGTATTTCTGGTACTGTTTGACTTACAGATCTGCAGGAGATTCATAATTCTTAATCCTGACCTATACTTACATTTATCTCTAAACTTGTTTAGGTATGTAACCCCTGTAACTATTGCATCTGAATCTTACTGTATGAGTTAATAGTATTTTTAGCTGACCTGTGTTACTTAATGATGACCTACTCTCAGGATTTTCTTTAACCCTGAATCTTCTATAACTTGCTTAGGTATGTAACCACTGTAAATATTGTATCTTAAACTTAACTGCTTGTTTAGGTATGTTAACTACTGTAAATACTGTATTTTAAACTTAACTGCTTACCTTGGAGCTTTTCTCACCGGGCCTCCGCTGAAAATGAACATGTATCAAGTCGGGCTATCTCGGTCAGCAAATGTAAAATAAAATTAAATAAATAAATAAAATAAGTGTGGGGATTGTGGATACCTTGTAAGCCAGACATGGATCACCCCTCAGCAATCTATAGGAGGCTGAGTAGAGGGAAAGGGCTTTAAGGTGCTCTGCATAAGGCAGGTTTGTTATGCCTTGCATTATTTTTGCACATATTATCTATGTGCCATTCTGCGCTTGCTTGCATCCTTTAATTTTATTACTATTTTTCTTTTAATTCATGACAGAAGGGTTTAGGAGTATGTAATTACGTATTTACTACACAGTCCGTTGATTAAATTGTTTGCTATCACTGTTATGTTTGTGTTTTTTATCTTTGGATACCTGCCTCATTCTGGCTTGCTGTGATCTTTCATTGTTTTTTCCCTGATATCTAAACTATATTCCTCCCCACATGCTATCTGTCTTATTCTTTCTTGTGCAAATGTTTATGGTTTGTTAGTTCTTTGCAGCTTTATATTCCTATGGCTGTGACTTGCAGTGACTACTTGTGGAAGTTTGCACCCTTTCACATTGTGTATATGATGTTCCATTCCTGTATTTGGCATTGCTGTATTTCATGAGTAGTTACATAGTAGTGTAATGGTAACCATTTGAAATGCTGGGATCTGCTAGAGCAAGTCCTGAAATATGGAGAATGAATGGCCGAAAGGTCGGACTTACATATACTGAGATGCCATTTCTTGGAATATTCCTTTTTCTATGAGATATGCCAATCTTGGAGTGATATATACAAATTTGGGGGTGGGAGGGCTTGCCCCTCACATGAGGTGTGCAGGGGGCTTGCCTGCCCCCATAAAAAGAAGTTTAAAGGAGAAGAGCAATTTTCAAAATTCACTCTTCTCCCATAATCTCTGTCTTTTTTCCAGCATTTCGGCACCCAGCTCTTTAAGTGTCAAAATTTCAATAGGAAGCCTTAAGTTGTAGGTGCACGGCAAATTCTCCATACAACCTGGCTTACTTGGCTTTGGATAGCTCATCAGCTCCACTGTTTCCCTTTCTGCATGGCAAACCTTACATTGGCCTCCTCGCATTTTTCTGTATTCACTGATGTTTGCCACCACATACTGACAACAAGTACTACATTCCACATCACAGTGCCGCACAAACATTTCTGAATCTGTCCCTATAATGTTTTCCACTGCGATAAAATAAAAAATATTAATTTTCTGCTTAGTAAAGTTAGATACTTGTAAAATGTCATCTTATTGCTCTTTAACATATAAGCTAAAATTTGCTCATGTTTAGATATGTTAATGTTTAACTGACATGTCACTAGCTGATAAAGATTATAAACTATGACCATCCTTATAATGACATGGTGTAATGCCTTGATTTTGAAACTCCACCAGTGGAATAGTTCTAGATATAAATCTGTATTTTATTTAATTCTGTTATGAACAAACCTCTGCAGTTGTGTCATATATTGAAAATATTGTTCATTTTCACTGATATAATTGTTGAAAAGTTTCTCCAAATTAAGTACATGTAAATGGCTAAAGAACATAAAGAAGTCAGTTGATTTATAAACGTTCTGTTTTATTTTATGACAACTGTGACACTCCACCACTCAGCCAGTAATCAAGGAGCCTCATTCCACACCACTGACACCAGTAGGAGATGTACATTGACAGGATTACAAGGTACACACACCGTATTACCAGATGCAGCTATCTACATCAAGTGCAATTTCCCAGCACACAGACATCACAGTCAGTACAGGGCTGGTTTCTCCCTCTTTCTCCAGATCCCTAATAAGGTTCCCCACTGGTATAGCTATAGAGTTGAGTCCTTGGCCAGGGTCCCAAGCCAAGTCCTTTAACAGTTTCTCTATCCAATCAGTGCTTCATGTCCCTGCCCAAGTAGCTGATACACACAGCCTTGGATATTTGATTTACAAACACACACACACACACACACACACACACACACACACACACACACACACACACACACACACACACACACACACACACACACGCACACACGCACACACACACACACATACACACACACACACACACACACACACACACACACACACACACACACACACACACACACCTAGGAAAGGCTGGCATAGGTTTACTAACTATGTCCCTTCTGCCCAGACTATAAGGCAGTTATCACTGCCACCAGTCACTCCTTATCAGCCACTTTAAAGCCCTTAACAAAGGGTGTCTAATCTTACTGTGTAATGTTATTATCAATACAAATGGTAGTTTGACCAAGAGCAAGGCTATTAGGAGTGGTCCACATTGTCACCAAATAAATATACAAGTACTAACAGAACTTAAATATCTCTACACAGATCAGCCACAGTGAAAGGTTTAGATATGTTTAATAATACATAATAAAAGAACAAGAAAATACCCAGTATATAATTACAATGACATCAGATTTCAAAAGCACAGGAAATATTTAAAACAACATTGCAGGACGGTCTCAAATAAATAAAGAAAAAATATCTAAACTAAGTTTTGTTATATTCCAGACTATATATAAATAAGAGATGTATACTGTTCCCTTGACTTACATACTCAGAGCAAGGTAGATGTGTGGGGAATAGATCTTGATGTCATCATGTCAAAGACAAAATACAGAATGCTGTCTTTCACTAAGAGACTTCCCAAATTAATATCTCAGATATTACTGTTGGGCTAGCTTGCAAAATGACATAATTTCTTGTCATCTGACTCCTGGTTCCCAGGCTCAAAACAGCTATTGATGGCAGCTGGTAGCATTTAGCATCTACCTATAAAAATCATAAAACAATAAAACACTTCCAAGACAATACAGAAAGCTTTTCAGCACAGTCATTCTGTCTAAAGCTGCTGTAAAGTAATTTAATTTCAGCTTATTTTTCTGAGGTTTTGCAAGTTAACCTCCTGTATTCCAGTTTCCACTGTTAAAATATATACATTTAAACAGTTACAATAGTGTATGTACATTTCTGTTCTCTTCCATTAGGTCACACTGTGGATACATCTTTAAACTCAGTACTTTAAAAAAAATATCTTTTCAACTAACATGTCTGTACAATCCTAGTTTGATATATACATGACATACAGTTCTAATACATTTGTAACACAAGCATCTTACATGAAGCATGTTGACATTCACAAATGACACATAACCATTTACAAAATTCCAGACAGCTGTGCTGGCAGCATCTCCCTTTGTCACAATTCTATATAAATCATGTTGATATTCAGAAACGACATATAATTATTTACACAATTCAAACTAGCTGGGTTGGCAGTATCTCCTTTCATCACAACAGCTACACTTATTGTGGCCCAATAAAACTCCAAGTGGTGGGCTTTGTTGTCAGCCTCTAGGAATGTTGCATTGCTTAAATTCTGTTTTTTTTAATAATAAAGTGATCTGTGTCTGTGAAATCCTACTGCAGTAATATTCTTCAAGTTGCTGATTAGAATCAGGACTCCCAATACCTCAGAAATGTCAGTCCTTACTTTGAATCTAAAATTTATGCTCTTTAGCCATTTAAATGTGCTTAATTTGGAGCTCTCAGATTATATGTCATAGGCAGGTTTAAGTCTTGCCTTAGGCAGTATTCTACATTTTCCAAGGATGATGCCACAATACAAACAAAAAATGATTGACTTTAACAATTGGCTTAGCTTCTGCTATCAGTCCAAGGAGATCCAATATATGTCAGCCTGGGAAGACTTTGTTGACAGGCCACGCTGCTTTGCCAGAGATGGTCTGCACCTGTCTAATCGAGGCTTTTGGATACTGGCAAAGGTATTAGCCACTCCTATTATGCCTTTTTTAGGCAGTGTCAAAATAATCACCCTCTCAACATAACAAAATCCTCTCTAGATAAACTCAAAATACTGCTGCTTAATGCTAGAAGTCTAAACAAGAAACTGCACTCCCTGGAAGCACTCTTCAATTTAGAAGATAATGACATCTGTTCAGTCACTGAGACATGGTTCAAAGGTGGAGAAAGCATTCAGGAGTTGCAGGTCTACAATGCCTTCCATACATTCAGACCATAAACAGAGCATGAAAAAACTGAAGTAGGAGGAGTATCCATCTTAATTAAGGATAAGCACACCTTGAGACTGGTCAGATAGCGTGATTCTCTTGAGCTATTCCATATCCAATTAAATAAGGCAAAGCCCCTAAAACATGATAGCTAGCTGTAGGTCCCCACCATGATACATGAAAAGCATACCACATAGCTGGACTTACTGACGTCACTTGCCATAGAGCCCAACACCTTACCCATGGGTGATTTTAATTATCCTACCATCGATGTGAGAGTAACAAGAACATTATTGCATTGATATGTTTAAGGAAAGTTATCATTCATATCTAGGAACAGACCAAAAAATAAGCAGTGGCTTGGGACTTCTAAATGTAAAACTGAAGAACATATTTGTACTTAGAACAACCATTTACAGAAAGTAACAATACAGTGTGAATGTGCTTCCCTATATAATGTAATATTTGTTTGCCTTGATAGTCTTCTTAAACAGGGGCAAGTGTGAATAACACTCCATCCTCATCAATACCACTGGACTGTCAGGAAAAACAAGATGCACATTTCTTTGTTTTGTCTATGGTCACTTTCAGAATTATTGCATAACAATAAACCAGGGCTATCAAATCATTTATGGCCAACACAATGTGTCTGAAATTCTCCAAGTGCAACTAACACTAGGTAAGACTGCAATCCAGATTGTAGCTTGCTACAGATCCCCCACCATACCCCAAGATTCTCACTACACCTTTTTAAACATACTGGAAAATATTAAGATAGAACCAAACACCCTAATACTGGGTGATTTTAACTACCCTGCCATTAACTGGGAAAACTACTCATGTCCCAACACCTTTGCACAACGGTTCTTGGAATTCATAAATTCCAACACCCTGGATCAACTAATCCATAGTCCCACCAGGGGCTCCAATATCCTAGACCTGGTCATTACCAGCATGGCAAATCAATGCTCCATACCTATGGTCACCCCCTCGTTAGTCAGGTCTGACCATAAGCTAATCAGCCTTAACATCCACATCCCACCCCACCCCAGTAAAGAAACCACCATAAAAAAACTTCTCCAAAGCCAACTTCATGCTACTCAAGTCAGAAGTGACAAACTTCATGACACCCATGCAGACGGGAACTGAAAGTTCAACTGCTGAATCCTACACTAAGGCACTGTACGAGCACATCCACTCATGCATGAATCGTGTCATCCCAAATAGAACCAAAATGCTCTCATCCAAAAAAAGGAAGCCAATCTGGTGGTCCCCTGCCATAAACAAACTTTACAAGAAAAGGAAGAAACTTTTGCAGAAAAGAGGAAAATCCCAGGATGCAAAAAACTCCCTTACTAGCCTCAGTAAGAAACTGATATGCCTCATAAAATCCTCCAAAGCTAGTTATGAAAATAAAATTGCCAAAGATTCCAAAGACAACCACAAAGCATTCTATAACTATGTCAAGAATCTAAATGGCAATGCTCAGATCTGCTCTGAGCTAAAACAGAATGGCAATAAATATACTGATTCAAAGGATATTGCCAATATCCTGGCAGATCGATTCAGTGCCAACTTCACCCCCTCTCACCCCCTAAATGGCCCATCTCAATACCGGAAGATTGCCAAATTCCAGTAATAACGGCCACACAGGTACAAAACGCACTCTCTAAAGCCAAGAATACAGCATCCATGGGACCAGATGACATCCCAGGCTGTGTACTACATGAACTACAATATGAACTGGCACCTCACCTAAGTGTCATGTTTAATCATAGCATCACCTCAGGTTTCGTGCCCACTGAGTGGCCCAGAGCTACAGTTATCCCAATCCACAAGGGGGGATCCACCTTGGATCCTGGAAACTACCGTCCCATCAGTCTGACAAGCCTTATCTGCAAGGCCATGGAGTGTATTATCATGGAACTTATAAACAAAGACATTGGCAACCTTCAAACACTGGACCCCACCCAGTTTGGGTTTGTGAAGGGCCGATCTTGTCTCCTGAACCTGATTGACTTCTTTGAATCAGTCTCCAGAGCCATGGACAAGGGTAAGGTGGTCCACACAGCCTATCTAGACCTTGCCAAGGCCTTTGACACCATCCCCCACTCTGGAATCATAGATAAACTTACTAAGTTGGGTATTAATCCCTATGTCACCCAATGGGTTGCTAAATGGCTTACTGATAGAACCCATACTGTAAAAGTAGCCGACTCCAAATCCAGTTCCAGACAAGTGACAAATGGAGTACCTCAGGGTTCAGTCCTGGGCTTGTTTGGCATCTACTTCTCTGAAGTACAGGTCAACACTAAGGGACTCTGGCTAACAAAGTTTGCAGATGACTGCAAACTGGGAGCCATTATTGAATCCCCAAATGATGTGGATACTCTACAAAAGGGCCTTACAGAAACAGATGCTTGGTGCCAGAGCCATGGGCTCAAGCTCAATGCCAAGAAATGTATTGTTATCCCCTTTGGGAAAAAACATGTATCCATGAATTACCATATAGGTGGCAGTACACTAAACACAGAAAGTGTGATAAGAGACTTAGGGACACAGGTGGACAGTGGTCTCACCTTCGATGACCACATCGCCACAACAGTCAGGAAATCCTTCTATGTGGCGCACCTCATCACGAAGGGCTTTTCATCCAGAAAAAAGGAGGTCATTGTCCCACTGTACTCATCCCTCATTAGACCCATTATAGAATACAACGCCCCATTTGGTATGTACCTCTCAAGACATCTGCAACAACTGGAAAGGCCTCAGAAATACCTCACTAAAAGAATCACAGGCCTAAAGCAGATGCCCTATGCTGACCGCCTTAAAAAACTCCAGCTATACTCTGTCGCATATCGTCTACTCAGAGGTGATCTCTGCTTAACATACAAGGCCATGTCAAACCCAGAGCTGTTGGACATGCTACACTTAAAGAAATCCCAATCCCTCAGAGCTACACACTCCAGGGATCTAAACCTTGTCATCACAATAAACAAAACATGCTGGAGGGATAGGTTCCTGACCCAGAGACTCCCCAGACTCTGGAATAGATTGCCCATACATGTCAAGCAGAGTGCCTCTTTGGACCTCTTCAAGAGGAACCTTGACGATTGGATGGGAGAAAGGAAATTCACCCCAGGTATCATGTCAGTCGCCCTGCTAGACAGGGGTCCAGGAAAGTAAATAATGTGGGAAGAAATAGCCAGGGAATTGTTATGGCTAGGCTTGTATAGGCCCTAGGGCTGATAGCCTAGTACCAACCTATGAACCTATGAACCTATGTTGAAACATGATTTTATGTTGGCCTTAAACTATAGACTGAGGTGGCAAGCCAAAATGTAAATACAACATTTTCAAAGCCTGTTATATTGCAAGTTCTTACTAGTGACAAGGAACTATGAATGGAGAACTGTGACAGTTCAGTAGCTGGTCTTGGCTGAGGGCAGCACCATCCAAGTACCTTGGTCTGCACCACAGTTTTTATCCCACATGGAATATAAGCACCTGCCTGTTACCTGTCCTTTGCTAAGTTCCCCCAATGTATTCTAACATGTTAATCAACTTATACCTTCATTTGGCAGGTACCAGTCATGTTCTTTCAGTTTAATTATTCTCGCACTTAGTTCATTGCTTCCATCTTGTCACTAGCCCTCTACTTAGTTAAAGCAATTGGCTATGAGTTAACATGCCCTACTTTACATGTATTGTTCTTTCATGGTACTACAGCTGTAGCTGGCTCATCTACCACTTGGTGCCATTCCCCAATATGATGCCTCTCAACCATAAGTCAAGGAGCAAATTAAAAAAAAAAAAAGTTCAGTTTCAATCTGTCTGGGAGCCCGTCAGGTCCCATTTCTGTGCCCTTCAATTCCAAGTTGAGGAAGAGTTAAAAAAATGTTTGTTCCAATAATCTGGCAGTCCTAACCTCAAGAACCAGCCAGATCCTATGTCTTTCCTCCTCCAAGTTAAGAAACAGTAAAAGGACTTCTGCTTTTAAATCATCAGCAACTGGTTTACTACAACTTCTACACAAAGGGTAGTGCAGTCTTGACCAGAAAGCAGTATAGTGATAATGGTACTGTGCTTCAACTTGATCTGCTTCTCAAGATGCTGGGGTGGATGTACCCTTCACCCCTCACTGGCTTCAGTGCTGTCTGTAATTAGTACTGTTCTACAAGTACCTTTAATGACTACTCGCTGGTAGAATACATTTCCTGATGAGGAAAATATTCACTCTTTCTTGGGTGTAAAAGATGTCTTAACTGCGCTTTATTGCTGTTTGTTCTATCGTCAGTCTTTTTACCAAAAGATGAATGTCACAGTCCATTTAATTGCAATTTGTTATATTGTGCAAGCTGGCAGTATACTTTTGGGGGATTTTTCCTTTATCAGCTGTAGCGTGACTGTGGAGTATTGTGGAGTTGGTATATATGATTTGGGGGGAATGTTGAGACAAATACTCCTCACATGAGGGTGTGAGGGGGTTGCCCCCCTGCAAAATATATTTTGTGTGTGTGTGTGTGTGTGTGTGTGTGTGTGTGTGTGTGTGTGTGTGTGTGTGTGTGTGTGTTTTATGGATTTTTAATTAATCTTTTTGGAATTGCATTTTTAGTAAAGCAGAAATTAATTTGTTACCTCAGTCAAACATTGGTAAACCATAAAAGTCTATTATGTTACTCTTGGCTATATTTCAGTGGCTTTATGTGATAGTGTTTTGTTCATTACTGTTTACACTTTTGATAAATTTGTATGGTAATTTAGTTTCTTGGTTAGGTTTTGTCTGAAGAGGGCCTGTTTTGATCAATCGACTCATGTGATTATAAAACATTAAATAAAATAAATAGTGTAGCCTTCTCCAAGGGTTTCCATAATTCCAGCAAAATCTCTGAGTTGTCCAGAATTTTGCAGAATGTCTAGATATTTACTTCTGATTTTTGTCTGTTAATTATAAAATTTGTGATTTTCTAACAAATCATTGAGGATTAAAGTCATTAAATAGTGACAGACATTTAAGTTTCAGATTTTATATCCTTCAGAAATTACATGCTAATGTAAAGCCTGTTATTCTAGCAAGTGTCTAAGTTCATAAGAGGAGTATTTAATATCTGTCTCACTTTTAAGGCCTTCGGCCCACCGTTTTATCTGTCTTTGTTCAGAAATCTTGTACTAAGACATAGAAAAGAGGTATGATGTCAGACATATTCTAAAATAAACATTACTGGTTGAAGATAATATGTGTATCACTATTCAGATCATTCTTCATATGAATGAACTGCTTTTTAATGTTTGGTCACAACCCGAGCCAAACTCTATCTGGGTATAACCTCTTACACCATCTGGTAATGATAAAGTCCATTCTTTATTGGAAGATGCTGCACAAAATTATTATCTTCAGAAAATTACTGAATTGACTGCAGATTATACAGGCATCAGATATACAGTAGGGC
>NC_056735.1:1556776197-1556876197 GCF_019279795.1 Protopterus annectens
GCCTTTCAAACCTGGGATTCTTCCCAAATGTAAAGAAATCCAGCTTCATGCCCACAAACAGATCTGTGTTTTTAGGAGCCCTGCTGGACACAGAAAAAACAAAGGACCTTCCTCCCCCAGGGAAAAAAATGTTTTTCTAGCACAGTATTTCAGAACACTAGCCTAGCAAGAGGCATTCTCAGCCAGAGTAATCCAGAGAGCTCTAGGTTTCAGTGCTTCCTGAATTTGTATGGTACACCTAGCAATGTTTCACATGAATAAGATCTCATGGTTTCTGAAGAATGTACAGTATCAGCACATATGGCCTCTAAACTTCAAGATAAAACTTCTCTCCTGTCTGAAAAGACAACTGTTATGGTGGATAGAAGTTTATGTCCAGAACAGTGGAGTTTCCAATGTCAGTTAAGGAACCAAATGATGACCTCAGAAGCCTAAGACCTAGCTTGGAGCACCCACTCAGGCAGTCTTTAGGTGCAAGGCAAGTGAAATAAACCCTTCCTTCCTGAAGGAAATGATGGCAGTTTACAGAGGCATGATGGCAGATAAACAAATCTAGGAACCAGACATCATCTAGGCAAATATAGATAACACCATTGTGATGTGGTATATAAAGAAACAGGAAGATACATTCTCCTACCTCCACTGCTGTCTAACAATGTAGTTCTGAAAGGCAGCATAAGGAATGGGATTGTACCTAATAGCACAGTATCTCCCTGGACAAAGCAGCAACCTCCAAGACCATCTGAGCAGATCAGATTCATGCTTACATGAGTGGATGTTAAAAAGGTGCATCTTCAAGAAAATCACAGGAAAATGGGATGTGGCAGTAAATATTTTTTTTGCCTCAAAAGAAAACAGCCAGATAAAAAAAAAACATTGTTCAAGAACCCCAGACAACAGGGCTTAGATGATGGACACCTTTTCCTTCCTATGTTCAGGGTTATTTCTGTATACTTTCAGCCATTACCAGTCATCCCCAGATTATTTGTAAAGATCAGAGAAGAAAGGCCAAGGAGGATATTAATTGCATCCACTTAGCCAAAGCAGCACTGGTTCTGTTACACAACTTGAACAGACAAGAACATTGGTTGCTGCTGCAGAATGTAGACCTCTTGATCTAGAACAAAGGATCCCCCATTCATCCCAACTTGAACATAGAGAAGCTTGTAGCCTGGGTGATATGATCCATATTCCTCAGGGCCAGATGCTAGTCAAGAATATCCTACATATGTTGATAGAGGCCAGAAGACCCAGTGCCAGGAAATAATACATTTCAAAATGAAAAAGACTCATTATGTGGTGCCATACCAAAAGCCAATAACCTCTACTAGATACTTTCCCCTTGATTTTGACATATTTGGTGGAGTTTTTCGCCAAGCATTTCTTTTGCTCCTGTGTTAAGATTCAGGCCTCTTCTATCTCTGCTTGCCTGCCAATGTAGCACCCTTTGTTTTCTGAACTTATGATAAAACAGTTCTGCAAAGGCATCCCTCCCCCTAAGGCCAACCAGGAGGGCCCCTGTACCTTCTTGAGCCTCAAGTTTGCATTATAGGGAAACTCACTTTGCCTCCTTTTGAACCTGCCATTTCTGCACACATCAGATTTTTATCCTGAAAAACAGCCTTCCTGGTAGTCATCACTTCAGCTAGGAACATTTCTGAGTTACAGGCACTAAAGTATAAAGAACCCTTACTCGTGTTTCGCCTCGACAGGTCATATTCAACTAACCCCATCTTCATGCCCAAGATGGTAATTGAGCTATCCCTGAATCAAACAGTCCAACTCTCCACTTTTTTCCCCAAGTCCACCACATACAAAAAGAAAATCTTACATTTCCTAGCTGTGCACAGACAGACCAGATTTTACTTGGATAAGACAAACAATTTCAGAAAGTACAATCAACTCTTTGTGCCCTTTGCTCCTAACATATTGGGCAATTCAATAAGTAAACAAATTATCTCTACATGGATGTTTAACTTTATCCCCTTTTTCTGCAAATATGGCAAAAATGCATCTAAGCACATTAGAACTCATTCCACCAGAGCCACAGCTACCACTGATGTCTTTATCAGGGGGTGTCCACTCAAAAAGTATCTAACATCTTAGAATTTATTCCACTAGGGGCATAGCTACCACTGCCACCTTTATCAGGCAGGTATCCCCTCAAAACAATTATGAGCACATTCAAAGTCATTCCACCAGAGCCACATCTAACACTGCTTTATCAGGGAGTGCCCACTAACAATATTCTGAATGCAGCCAAGTGGTGTTCAGTCCACACCTTTTCTAAGCATTACAACTTTTCCACTACATCTACAGTCAGAGTTGGGTTCACTTCTGCAGTCCTACATAGAATCCTATACTCTTCTTGATGTCTGCTCTCCAGCCACTCTTCCTAATTGGGAAACACAAACATAATACATTTGCATCTACCTACCATAAATGTAAATGTTTGAGTGTCTTTGCTATTGCAGTATCCTTTCCCACCCTCTTTCCCCTGTGTCATGGCTCTGCATTGGGGTGGGCTCCCTATATCCCTATCCTTAAGATACTATAGAAAAGTGCAAGGCATTTTCTTACTTGTAGTCTAGTTCCTGCAGTACATATTAGTTTCATTAGTGGAACAGACTACATTTCTTGTCATGCTTTGTATTGGTGACTGTTGTTATTTAATCATTTATTTGAATCTTGACTTCAAGGGCTTTTAGCATACCAGGTCTGACTGCCAAGAGGTAGATCTTTAAGTTCCTGCAAATTTATATTTATTACTTCAGTAATGCTATCTATCCATCTTAGCCTCTGCTGCCCCTTTTTCTCTTTCCTTCAATCTCTCAGCAGCAGTGCCTTCTCTAGTGAAACTGGCACTAGTGGCTAGATCAATGTTATAACTGCAGCTTCACGTTACTTGTATGGCTCACAGGGTTAGCTGCTCATTGTCCCGTAGTAGATAGCGGCTGTTGTTGAGTGTTCAATGGGGTTTTCATCTCCAGACTGAGGTTGGAGTAACTAACTACTTGACTTTGTCCATTGTTACAGTTATTGTTGCAGAAGATAATATGACCAGGTTTAATTTGAAGGCCAGTAGAAAAGTATTATGTTTCACATGTTTTGCTTTTCATGCTGATACAGGGCACACAACTGGTTGCTAATTAATACAGTTTTAAGAAATAACTGTGGATTAGTTAGTCTCAGTATGAAAACATAAACTTGCAAGAATTAACAAAAAATGAAGAGGTGCTGTGATGTAACTTGTGATAATTAAAGACTTGGGACAGAATGTAGTCAGTTCTACAGTGTAGCACTGGAATCCTTACTGTAGCCACTGACAGGAGCAAAATAATCCCATGGAACTCAAACACAAGACGTGTATGCAGAGTGGAAGAAATCACAGATGCATAGATAAATGATCCATTTGGCTTAAAGCAGAAAACAGTAACAGGAACAGTTTGACTTATAATTGTTATGCAAGTGCACTGCAGTTTCAGAATTACACATACAATGCTAAGGGGATGAGCAGAACCTTAAAGCTAGACAACGTCTGGACTGGATTGGTGAGGAGCATATCTTTCAAGTGTACTTCATAACGAGGAATGTTCCTCATTTTGAGTTTTAAAAAGTCCATGTTCCTCAAAGTTCCACATTGAAAGGATCTGTCACACATTCAGGGTTAGGAATTTTTTTAACTGATATCCATTGTAAATAGTACTGAATCATATTAATTCATCAGAAGAACATTTTATAGGTATAAAGTCACACATTTAACCATCCTGTGACCTTCCTAGTTGAATCTGTTATTAATCTGTCAGAAGGTGTTCCACATTTTGCCCATTTGTTTGTTCCACATTGTTAGAGACAGTTTCCTCATTTAGGAGACAGAAGGTTGAGAGCTATGAAGAGGAGTTTTGGGGTGGAAATATATTACTGTAAGCCGAACAAACTGTGTTAGTTTTTCATGTTCTCCCGCCAAATGTTTTGGTTTGCTAAAAGCATTCTGCTTTTCTACTACCTGCCTAAACATGATACTTAATAAACTAATGTCTTTCGGCTTTTCCCGGTTAGGGGTCGCCACAGCAGAACTCCAGTCCGCTAATGATTGGCAGTGGATTTTTATGGTGACGAGGTGCCATCCCAATGCCCAACCTTCAAAGAAGGCACACCCATTCACGCACACACCTACCTGCATGTCTTTAAATGTCACTCGACTGTGGGGAGGACATGCAGACTCCACACAGAAGGTGCTCCAGCCAAGAATTGAACCGGAGAACCTCTTGCTGTGAGGCGACACCGCTAACCCCTGCATCACCGTGGCCTAACTAAACATGATACTTAATAAAACTAATGTCTTTTAGCTTTTCCCGATTAGGGGTCACCACAGCAGAACTCCGGTCTGCTAATGATTGGCAGTGGATTTTTACAGTGCTGAGTTGCCAGCCCGATGCCCAACCTTCAAAGAAGGCACACCCATTCACGCACGCACCTACCTGCATGTCATTAAACATCACTCGACCATGGGGAGGACATGCAGACTCCACACAGAAGGCGCTCCAGCTGGAAATTGAACTGGAGAACCTCTTGCTGTGAGGTGACAACGCTAACCGCTGCACTACTGCAGCTCTAGAAACGTGATACTTAATGAATACTGTAAATACTTAATGAATACTGTAAATTAACCCTGCATGAAATCTTTACTGCTGCCCTTGTGACCTCAGATATGGCTGGAAAAGTTCTACATGTATTAATTCACTCACCCAGTTAAAATAAATAAATATGTAAAAATAAACTTTCAGACATAATTATAACTGGGGTGATATATGTACAAAGCCATTCATATGAAAAATACTGAAATTATTATTATTATTATCATTATTATTAAGCATTATGAGGATGTTCATAAGTTTTATGCAGTTTTGAAGAAACACACTGACTACAACAAGAATAAGACTTAACTGGGCAACAGGCTCCAACAATTCAGAGCAGGTTCAGGATGTAATTAAAAATCCAAGAAGGAAGACAGGATCAATATAAGATGATAATGTATAACATAGTTCAGAAATTGTAATGTTCTTTTTAACCCCTCCACCTGTCTCCTCACAACTATCATGTCTATCCTCACTGAATCATAAGTCCTGCATTTCCAGGTATCCAGAGGCACTAGGCATGGGAGGTGAGAAGGTGAGGACTGAAATGATTCAGAAGAATGATATTAGAGTTCCTATTTCAAATCAGCCCACTTTAGAGAAGCATGGCCTGCTTGGTGCAGAAAGACAGTGTTGTATGGAAGGTACTTAATTTGCAAAGATAGGTTTCCATTTATTTTATTTTATATTTTTAATTTGTTATCCAAGATGGAGCACTAATCCACCTGGATCATTTTCAGGCTCAGCCTTAGTCAATGCAAGAAAGTACGTAATAAACATTGATTAATATCAGCACAACAGTGGTGATGTTGGTGCAGGCATGCAAAAAAGCATCAGTCAGGATGGTATGAAGCATCAATGAATATAATCACAATCAGTAAAGTAGGTAAGACAAGTACTTGTACACTGTCATGGCATCATATACTATAATGTTTTATGGAAAAAATAATATACAAGGAACAAAGTATTAAAATAAGTATTAATATATATGGGAGATGAAGGAGAGTAAGATACAAGTGAAATGAGTGGAAGAAAGGAAAGAGGGTGAAGAAGAAAATAAAAAAAGAAAATTGGACGACAAAGACTCGGGGAGGCATGTAAAGGGTCCTTTAATAGCCACTATTTCCTACCAAGATTCAAGACATCTTGACTGTAACATAGCAGATTAGGGACATATTTACTGGTATGCCAGGGTGTATTCATGCAGTGATTCACCATCTGTACAGTCCCAACATCCTAATAGGCAGACACCTTGTAGGGTACCTCAGTGATGACTCTAAGAAAGGAACTGCAGGATCTGTGTGACCTGGGAATAAATCAAGAGTACAAAAGCCTACTTTTATTTTAATTTGTTTTATGACAACATAGGCTACTAAATAAATACATTGTTTTGTAATTTTAATGAGCAGTAATAGCATATATTCCCAAAACATAATCTGAAATAATTGTAACTCCTGGAGGGCAGCATGTAGATGGAGGTTGGGGAAGTATATTCGGGGGAGTAGTTGGGTCCCCATCAAAATAGCCCAAATTTGTCCCCATACTTCTTTAGGCTGGCCTTGCAGGGAGGACTTTTGGACTCTACAAAGAATGCACGCCTGCTGATAGCCAAGCCAGAAAGAGCGAATATATTACTCATTATGTTAATCATTGTGCCATTGCACCACTGCACAAGTAAACATGAACTGTATATCTATTGTCTGTTTTTCATTTTCTACTTCTCTCTGCAGACCCTACACAATTACACATACTGGCATGAGTGAAAACTACCAGTTCAGCAGCCCCTTAAACCAGCTATTTCAACATTTTCTCTTTTTTTTTCTGCTTCTATGTATCCCTCCAGCTACATGCAGTGGAAAAAGTGGGATCCTGAGTTTAGTGTAGTGGTAATTTATCATTCTGATGTCAATTCAGTGTATTGAACAGTAGTGGGGGGCACCTCCCCAAAACCAAACATTTTGGCAAACAAAAGAGTCATCATTTAAAAGGAGTGCTAGTATTATCTTTATGTGTTTAATTTATTTCTGGTGTAGTTCACTTTTGCTGCTTCCTGCCTATGCCCTGCCTTGCTTAGCTCAGTCCCTGCACTGACTTGCTTTATTTCTGAAAGAAACTAATTCCTCCCTTAAATTTCTTCTTGCTTACACTTTTTAATGTTCTTTGTTTATTTTTCTTCTTTAACTTCTTATTCTCTGAGTCATACGTTTCCAACAACAGTCATATGCATACCTCTCTCAACCTCTTAGCACAAGAAATCTGGACAAAGCCTGATATAATGGGGGAGGGGGGCAAAGACCCAAAAAGAGGGACAGATTTTAAATATTGTTCGTATAAATTTAGAAAGTTGCTAGAACAACAAGATTTGTCTTAGTGTGCATTTTTCTGAAGGATATGAAGTCTGAAACTCAAATGAATGTCATTATTTAGTGACTTTAATCTTCAGATCATTACATTGATTTGACAGAAAACCACAGATTTTATGAGGAGCAGGCCAAAAATATAAGGCAATAATCTGGACATTCTGTGAAGATCTGGACAGTTGAGAGGTATGGGAATGTACTATATCCTCTTCTCAAAACACATTTCTCCAAATAATAGCAGAATATTAAATAAAAAAAAATTTCCACAGCTAAACTGGTGCATCATGTTCCTCATTTATTCCCCTCCTAATATTCATTGCAATGCAGTACTGTGATCTTCTGACCCAGTAGTATGGTTTATCTACATTGTTTGCAACCCCTGGTGTAATTGTGAACTTTTTTTCTTTTAGGTAAGTTTTCCCAGGTAACCAGTCAACAATCACATAACAATATATGTTTCAATGAAATTTGTATTGTTTCATTAAAGCTTCTGTTTGCATAAGCCATTGTACATTTAGTATGTTTTTCAATTTAGTGTTCATTTCAGATACTTGTGGAACCATTGTTTGCAGCGCTGCATCATCCTTTCAGCCAAATTCCTGTTATTGGAGAGCATTTTTGAAATGGTTATGTACCTGGTATTCACTGTCTGTGAAAACCTAGAAGTACTCTTCATAAATCATGTGACAGATTATGCAAACTTTTGTTTACTACAGTGTGTAAGCACTTTTTTTCTTTATGTAAGTTGGTTAATCAGCTTGACCTGACAAATTTTAAAGAAATTCATGACTGCCTGAATTATTGCATTTTTCTCTCCAGAGAAAGTGTAACCCGCCAGTGATTGTTAAAGCAACATGGATATAGGATGGCATCATTTAGAGGTGTAAAATGGAAATACTATAGGACTATAAGCTAATAAGAAAAGATGAAATGAGTGCTTCTGAAACTTTCCAATAGGTCAGCCATTAATGCTTTGTAAATATTATATTTGTGGTCACCAAAGAATATTCTCCCTAAGGTCTTCTTTTACTTTCATTGCATCATTATAATGCTTATATGGGCTGGATGCATAAAATGTTTGGTTAGAGACTGCATTTTCACCTCCTCAGCCATGTTCCTTCAGGTTTAAAAACTATTTTGAGATCTCTTTACAACTGCATAGGTCTAAATCAAGCATCACACCGACAGCATTCTTGAAAGCATATTTCACAATGACAGCATAACAAAGCATAAGAATGCACACATACACACACAGACATACACACACACACACGCACACACGCACACACATACACACAGACACACACACACACACACACACACACACACACACACACACACACACGCACACGCGCACACGCACACAAACTACTGAAAGCTTCCACTCTTAATAACAGAACCCTAACCCCCTAAATTAGCACAATTATTCATTGAACTCTTTCAACTCTGTATGCACTTAATGACTGACTTTTCAGAAAAACAGAGACTTTGTCTAACACCAAAGCATCAGGCATAGATTTTATGTACCACCCAGCCTCAGCTGTACTGCCCCACCTACACACACTGTCACACATACTGTGTACAGATGTTTTATGGTAAACAAAGTAAAAGGCAAGTACTGTTTTCCGACACATGTCAGTACAACTAGTACACTGTTTATAATGCCTCCCTCCCATTTTGCAACAATTCATTCTTTTTGATCCTTGTTTGCAAATGAATTGGTCAAACGCATTTCCTGGGATCCATAATGCTATTTTCCAAAATAAATGCATGCTGTAGATCTTAATGAAAATATTTTGGACTGCCTCATATTTAGTGGACATGAACATGAAAAAAAAGAAAACGGATATGGAGTTCAAAAGCTATACGAGTAAGAAAATCTCACAATTTAAATGTGTCAACATTAGTTAATGCATAAGCATGTGAATGCATGGAATTTAAGAGATACAATCACATTTTAAAGTAGTTTTCCATTGATTTGTAAACAGACCACAACTACTACACATTAGTTAATGTTTTCTAGTTTCAATTTTTCTCCATAAAATACAAAAAGTGATTTTGCAGTCAGGAAGCCCAGAATGTCAGGGTCAGCAAATGCTGTTTTTCTCATAAGATGCATCAGTGTGTGCGTGTGTGTGTGGGGGGGGGGTCAGTATGAAAAAATACATTACAGAAATTAGTTTGCTATAAGTGACAATATATTTATGGGTAAGCAGGAACTGAATAGAAGAAAAAGACATTACTGGAAGAAATTTGGTTGAACACAGTAGCAAGCACAAAACAATTGCAAAAAAAAAACTATATGACAGTAATACTTATCTGCAGACATAGTAATAGCTAACAATAAAATTTAAGGTAAAAGAGAGAAGTAGAAAGGAAAAAACACAGGACTTAAAAGGAGAAAACACAGGACTTAAAAGAATCCATTAAAGGAAGAAAATAGCCTGTGCACAGCATGGCAAAAGAAAACTGATTTTAAAAGGGAACTATGACAAGCAAAGACATCATGATTTCTGGGAAGAAAAGAAAGGACTGTGGGATCCCTTTTACATAGACCATTCCAAGAAGCATTAACAAACATTTCATCCAGCAGGATTCACGATGGCTTGCACGGAGTCTAAGAGTCGTGTAAGACTCCATGCAGCCATCGCGATCCAGGAACAGCCCAAAATCCCATGTAAGAGACCAGCTAAAATGACTCTTACACGGGCAGGGCGTGGATATGCTAATCATCTCACTTGCAGCCGAAAGGCATGCAAATGAGTTAGATTAGCGATCCACGAAGCTGAAACCAGCCCGTGTAAGAGTCATGTTAGGTGCAGAAATGTACTCAGTTGACAACTGAGTACGTTACTGCAAATAACACAATGGAGCCATGACAGCTCCAAATAAAGTGTGCAAATGTTGCAGTCAGCATGCCAATGGCCAAATATGTGGCCACTGGCACATTAACCCAATGCAAACATGAAATAAAATACTTTTTTTTTCTGCGATCGGCGATGTTTAAATGCAGCGCATCCCCGCGTAAACGGGCTGCGCTATATAAAACATAAAAATAAATGTTTGAAACCCACAAAATTTTATGTAATGCATGGATTTGCAATGCAGGGACTAGCCAACCAAAAACAACATGGCCACTGTCTAGTGGTTGCTAAGGGGGGAAGCTGAGTGTAAGACATGTAACTAAGCATTAGTAGGCAATCCTATGTAAATGAGTAGTAGGATAATGAATCACACTGTCACATAGCAAATAAGCACATTCTGTGTAGTGTAAGAGTTAGATAAGGGGGAGTAGCAGAGTAGGAGATAGGTGACATCACAGGGAGGAATGTCAGGAAGAAATCAAGCTCATTGGAGCAAAGTGGTATGTGAAAGATGTCAATCACACAGCATAAAAAGAGGAGTGTCAACAGATAAGCATGGGAAAGTCAAGAAATGGAAGGTGTATACTGTGGCCAACACCAAAGTTTCTTGCTGTGCATGCATGCGCGCGTGTGCACGCTGGGAGCCACGAGTAAGACAGAGTGCGCGTGTGTAAGGCAGAGTAAGCATGTAGGAGCCTGTTTAAAGATCTGTAAACCTGTTTGCACTGGTGTGCGTGCATTTTAACCCGAATAAGCAGATTCTAGTCCGTGTAAGCATGTGTGCGCGCGTGGTAGCCACTGTGAGCATGTTTTCACTGGTATGCGCGCAGCTCCCCTCTGAGGAAACGGAGAGGAAAAAGGAAGCAGAAGAAATAGTAGGAAACTAGCAGGGAATACTGGTAGCGTTAGCAGGTGAAAACAATTAGAAGCAGACAATTACACAGGCAGAATACTAGCCCAGCCCAGCACTTAAAACACTGCAAACAGCATTGCAGTATGTTTCTCTCAAGAGACACTGCAAGACAGGAGTAAGCTAGTAGAAGCAAAAACTGAAAAAGCTGCACTCAGAACAAACATGCTAGGGGCTGCTATAGCTGTTATAAGGAGACATAGGAGACTTGCTGAGGGTGGTGACAATGCAAATGCTGCCAGACAACCCACAGTGAGGAGACGGAGAAGAGTGTACAGGCCCAGGGTCACCTACCAGGGGTTACATGAGCTGGAGATAGTGGAGCGCTATAGAGTGGACAGAGACCTCCTACAGCAAATTGTTGAGCTGTGCAGGCCACGCCTCACAAACAGAACCAACAGAGGGAAACCCATCCCAGTGGAAACCAAGGTATGTGTTGGCCTACGAATACTAGCAACAGGTACCTTCCAGAGACCAACTGGTGATATGATGGGGATATCACAGGCATCAGCCTCCAGGGTACTGCACCAGTTCCTGGATGCCATGTCAGCACATGTCGGTGAGCATGTATATTTCCCCAATGCCCGTGAGGTATTGGCCAGCAATATGCATCTCTTCCAGCAAATAGCGGAATACCCTGAGGTAGTGGGTGCGATAGACTGCACGTACATATGCATCAAAGCACCAGCCGGTGAGCAGGGTAGGGCCTACATTAACCATAAGGACTTCCCCTCCATCAACTGCCAGGTCGTGTATGATGCCCAGGGCATAATAATGAATGTGTGTGCTGGCTGCCCTGGGAGCAACCATGATTCCCATGTCTGGCATTTGACGCAGCTGTACCAGACATTTGCCAATGGGGACATCCCACATGGTCACCTAGTGGGGGATGCAGGATATGCACTGGAGCCGTGACTGATGACACCCATCAGAAATGCACACACACCTGAACAGGAAGGCCATAATGAGGCACACGCACAAACACGTAATGTAATAAAGCATGTGTTTGGGCTGCTCAAGTCACAGGTCCGGTGCCTGGACACATCTGGTGGAGCCTTGCAGTACTCACCAACTACATGTACCCAAATTGTCATGGTATGTGCTATGCTACATAATATGATCCTGCGAAAACAGCTGCAGCAGGACCAGCATAGGGCCGGGACAAACAGCCCCCACCATTGCCAAGGCCATCACAGGCAGAGCGTGACTCGGAGGAGGAACAACCTGAGCCTGACCCAGTAGGCAGAAGGAGGCATGCCCAGTATGCCCTGGCCTTGGCAAAGAGGCAACATGTAGCACATGCACTGGCTCAGTAGGAACCCTGGGAATGATACCCCTCTCTGACTCACTCATATAGTAACAGGGACGCCTAACATGACACAACCTGCTCTCAAACATGTACAGGGAGTGTAGTATGTGCATCCGACAGAGGCAGCCCTGCAGCACCACCTGAGGCATGATTGCCATGTGTTAAGCAATGTAACACCATCTAGTATATGCAAACATGAAGACCCTGCCTAACATCTCACCCTCACCAAGCATGATGCCATACTATGAAGACAACAAGATCAAGTACAATAATTGGCTGAAGTATTGCTGTTAGCAAGGGGGAACACATGGCTGACAGCCTGGGCTGACATGCTGAGCAAGACATGATGCCCACCTGCTAGGGATGGCATGCACCCAGCACACCTGGCTGTGTGGATAATGGCAAAGGCTGTTGTCACCTCCACTGTGTCTTGAATAGGTAAGGCTGGAAACACAAACCCACCACCATAGGTAGCACAAGAGATAATAACCTGGACGTAATGCTACCCACCGCCAGAAGTCTAACCTGCAAGGTGCATGCAGACCAAACCCACCACAGCATGGAGAATGGTAATATGTGTTCTGTAACAGAAACCTGGGTCAAGGCCCAGAAGAGCACCCTAATACTACCAGGTTATGCCTCATACCATGCTCTACAGCTCCAAAACATGGAACGCACGACAATAGGAGTGTGGCTATCAGTAATTATCAAGGATAACCACACCCCCAGGTTGGTACCACAGAAAGAAGCAGCATGGACTATCCACGGGCAAGTAACACTGGCTCAAACTGTGTACCTGTTTGAAGCCTGCTACAGACCACACTCACAAACCCAGGTACCCCAGCCAGCCTTCCTGAAGACACTGCAGAGTATGAATGTCTCAACAAATACCAAACAAGGCACACACAAAGTATGACCTAGGTGGCAATCCATTATGTATGGAAAAAGTAATCAGGGACCTAGGGACACAAGTGGACGGTAACCTGTCATGTGACACTCACATTGCCAAGGTGGCCAGGAAGACCTGCTATATTGCCCACCTTAATATGAAAGGATGCACATGTAGAGCAAGAGAGGTCACTGTGCCCCCATACTCTTCCCTTATCAGGCCCATACACGACAACAATGCCCCAGTTCGGATGTACCTTACCTTACACCTGCAGCAGTTAGAAAGACCCCAAATGTACCTCACCAACAGGATAAAGGGTCCAAACATTGCACATCTTCAGCCTGGCTGAAGAAACCACAGCCCAATTCAGAAGCATACTGCCCAGTCAGAGGTGATGTATGCCTGATGTACAAGGCCATGTCCAATCCAGAATGAATGGACATGCTCCACTGCAGAAACCCCAAATCCAGCAGAGACACCACAGTGAGATATCTGAACCTCCACACATAGATAAATAGGATGTGCTGGAGGGACAGATCCATAACCCAGAGGCTCCTGACACTCTGGAACAGAATCCCAGTCCATGATAGACTGAGCTCCACACTCAAACTCAACAAGAGAAATCTGGTGAAGTGCATGGGAGATAGTAGGTGTACACTGGGGGCCATCCCTGTGTCACATCTAGTAAAGTAAACCCTACATGGGCATAATATGCACATTGCAAAGGGTGTTGAAACCCACACACAGTCTGTCCGTGCTCAAACAAGGCCAGGGCAGATAGCCTAGTATGAACCTATGAACCTATGATGATACAAATTGTGCAGGACACAAAGGATTATCACACAGCTGTCCTACCTGATGGTAGGAACCATGGTGATAATCCACAGATATGCTCTGCAGCACTCTAATATCACAAACAATACACCAAACCCACACACATTGCCAACATCTTACCTAACAGATTCCTTGCAAACTCCCCACCAGCACTTAACTGCCAAATATCTATCCCAGGAGAGTGCTGGCCCCCTGACATTGCAGATGCTGAGGTAACAGCCAGCATCCACAAAGCACAGCACACAGCATCAATGGTACCAGATGGTGTCCTGGGTTGTGTCCAACAAGTACTGTAAGAAGAATGGAACAGCAAATAGCAGTACTGCGCACTATCAGTCCTACCACAGGATATGTACCCAAAGAGCAGTGTACAGCAACAGTGGTCCCTCACCACAAAGGGGGTGCCTGAATGGATACTGCAAACTATCACCTCTCAACCCCGACTATCTAGGTTGGCAAAGTAATGGAGAGGATGATCATGAATCCCATGAATAACGAGATTGGGTACCTACAGGCATTGGACCCTACCCAGTGTGGCTGTCATAGGGCAGATCCTGCCCCTTACACATGTCTGACTCATGTGAAACGTGCACCAAGGCCATTGATGTGGGGAATGTGGATCACACAGCCTATCTGGACCTTGCTAAACCCTGCCATACAATACCCTAGTTGGCGGTACAGATAAGCTCACCAGCCTAACTATAAACCCCTATGCAAGTAGATGGGTTGCAAACCAGCTCAAGGACAGAACTGACCTGGTCAGACATGCTGCAGCCATGGCAGACTGCAAACCAGGTACAACTGGCATCCCACAAGGCATGGTCCTGGGACCTCTCTTGTACACTATATATGTCACATAGGTACAGGCCAACATGGAAGGACTCTGTCTGAACAGGTTCGCAGAGGACTACAAACTGCCCACCATATCAAACCCTCCAGCTGACACAAGCAACCTACAAAAGGCACACATAGAAACAGACAAGTGGTGCCACAGCCATGTCAACAAGCTAAATGCAGAATAGTGTATAGTCAACCCCTGTGGAAACACAGTACATGGCCAGAAATTACCACATAGGTGTTAACCCAGTAAGTACATCAGGAACAATAAGAGACCTGGGGACACAAGGTGATGGATATCCTGCATGTGACAACCATGTGTCTGTAGTGGTTACAGAAACATACCACATACCCACCTAATCATGAAGGTAAGCACAGCTTGGTTAGGGTAGGTCAATGTGCCTCTCCAGTCATCCATCAGCAGCCTCACAGTTGTGTACAATGGCCCTTCAGGGATGTACCATAGCAGACACCTGCAGAAACTGGAAAGACCCCACAAATACCCCACCAGGAGGATCGCAGAGCTGTAACAGATGCCATGTGTCGCCTGATTAAAAAAACTGCAGCTCCACACAGTGCCATACCACCTGGCTGGAGGTGAACTGTGCCTGATGTATAGAGCCATGACCAACCTGGTATCAATGGATTTGGCACCATGTAAAGTCTGAATGCTGGTGACCAATGCAGCTGACAGGCCTGAACCCCAGCACAGACATAAACAGGACATGCTGTACCGATTGGTCCATAACCCAGAAGCTCACTCCACTCACGACTAAACTCCCACTACAGGTTATCCGGACAGTCTCTCATTGACTGTCATCCAGAGGAATCATGATGACTGGATGGGAGATGGTAGGTGTACCCTGGATATCACCTGTATGTCACGGGTAGACAGAGGCACAGCACACTAACCATGACATATGTCATGGCAAACACCAGTAAATGTGTGTTGAAGGACAAACACTCTCTGACTAGTATTACAAATGGACTAGGGCACATGGCCATTGTTTGTCACTTTCCACACAAGTTGTGGAATACATTAACAATGTCGGACAATCATGTACTATGCTGTCCATATCTGAACAAAATGCAACATGGTCATATCTGCACAACTGGCCCTCAACCAGTCTGGTGTGCTCACTATAAATATTACAAGCAGTGATAGGACTGAAACCGATTATACTGTCCACCACAGTGAAAGTACTGCACCAGTACACTATACGACAATACAACTGTTTGGTCAGGAGGAAAGGATGTTGACAACTGTATGCAAACTATCCCATGGTGACCCTGCAGGCACAGCATAATGCCTGTTAGGTTCAGACACAAAGCAGTTGGGCAGTAAGAACACAACCTGATGTCCAACACTCAACTGTACATGTGAAATATAGATGTCGTCCACACACAAACACAAATGTGGTGGTCCACAGATCCCAACATAAGGAAAGGTCACACTGGGCATGCTCGCACACTTAGATAAATGAGACGTGTCAGTCAAGAAGCCATACAAACTGCGAACTGGGCATGCTCACACACTTAGGCCATGTCACAGTTCAGCAGTTGCACACACATATCTGGCATTTGTTAACACAGGAACCTCCCACAATACAGACATCTGCCCAGTGCACACAGTGAAGTTACAACAGAGACATAAGTAAAGTACTGGATCCCACTCATATGCAAACATCTTCCACAGTACACAAGTTGTTTATAGAGATAGGGAAGGCTATGGCAATAAAGACCCACAAACAGTATATGAGCAACAGATACTTGCATCTGACAGGTAAACATATGGCCGTAGAGTGCAATACTAGACTGTTGTCCCTAGGGAATACAGAAGGCTATCCACAGTGTATTTGGCGTCTGCCTCCACAGTACAGTAGGCCACTGTGCCTGTGCAAAATTAATGCATAGATATGCTCTCCCCTGTACTGATGGATAGTAACAGATGTACATACCTCTTCATCCATAATGATGTCAGCACACTATACATATGTCAGGAGCAGAAATTGTACCCAGTAATGTGAATAGTGCGCTCTACTACTGCGTTTCTCACAAGTGTCATAACATAGTTAGGTAGGGGTTTGAATCCTGCAAGTGCTCAGTGTGTGTGTGAATGTGTGGGGGGGAGTAGTGTGTGCAGTTCCATGTGTAAGAGAAATGTCCCTTTTGGCAACTATTACTACACAACACATGCTGCATATTCCACTGTCTAAACACTGATGATGTCAGCACCCTATAAGTACAGCAGGAGAAAGCAATCCTCCCAGTAATGCAAATAGCACACTCTGCTACTGCAACTCTCACAAGTGATCTACCATAATTAGGTAGCGGTTTGTATCCTACAAACGCCATGTGTATTTTTGTCACACAGTTTGTCCATGTGTGTGGGGTGTTGTTCCCAATATTGCATGACATACATTATATCAGTAATGTCAATGCACACATGATGTATGTGTGTGCCACCTACACATATGTACCTGTGAACTGCAAGAGTTCTCATGTCCGACGCCTGCCTCATGTGAATACATGGAATATGCATCAGACAACTGTATGACTGTGGCGTTCTGTGCAGGGGCTGCATGTGGTATGTGACTATACAGTGTGGGTTGTAGATGGTGTCATCCCACCAGCGAGGGATACATGACTGGTCCACATGTTGATGATGAACAGGTGCAGCATGTTGTCACCTCTTGTGTGACTGGTAACAAGTTGTTCCATAGCAATGCAGGGAATGAATGCTAAGAACCCTTCAGATAGGGTCTTGGAGCTAGAGTAATGCTCACACTCTATGTTTGGGTAGTCGCAGTCCACCCATATAATGGTGTTTGTAGAGACCGTCATATTCCCAGTGTTGTCAGGAAGGCCAAGTGGGTTTCCCGGATATGGAAGGGTGGTGTGTGCCAGGCTATGAACCTGAAGGCAGTCTAACCCACTGTTAGTTGCACATGGATAGGCTCTGATGCTTTGTGCAGTGCCACCAACCTGGGGGTGTGTGTATCTGAGGTGCCTTTGGATACATCCCCCCTGTTCTGGTTTGGTGCATGTGTAGGGGACGACAAGCATGGTATCAGGAATGACCTGGCAGTGATGGTGTGCACCTGGGAGCCTTGTACCAGGAGGCTGTTACTGCATGGATATTGCTGTACCCCATGATAAGGACAGTTTCCACTGCATGCATCTTGAGGTTTACACTGCTGCTGTTGAGTAGCATTTCTATTAGTGTCCTATCCCGTGTGATACCTGTGTAGGTGGCTATGTAATGTCAGCCTTGCATACAAAGGCACTATGTGTGTAGCAACAGCCTCTGCCAATATACAACGGCCCATGGGTGACAGGTGCAAGCTGTCCCAAGCAAAGCAACGTGGCCTGTCCAGCATGTAATCCCACACTGACAGGCATTGGATCCCCTTTGAATGTCACTGAAACATACGTTAATTGCAGAAACTGATCATTCTGTCTACATATTGTGGCAGCATTCTTGGTGAGGGTAACATGCTACTCAAGGTCAGGGTCATGCCAGCCTGTGCCACAAGCTCAGAGAGCCCCTCTATGTCCCCTAACATGTAGTCCAGGGAGGTGCGTCAGAGGTCATACACACTGGCACAGACAATGACTGAGTCATACTTCTACATGCCTTGGAGTGACCGGTATGCTTGTGTTATGTGGTGGATCATAGTGCCCAACGGGCAGCTCAGTGTGACCTTCACCTTGTTCAGCCTGGTGAGCAGGACCTCAGTGTACCTAACGATAGAGGTACCTCATACAACTGTAGCAGGTGTGTTGTCAAGCTGTATGGCCTGTGAATGTTTGGCACACAGGCTTTGTGAGCTATGTGTTGCACATGCACTGCTCTGGCTTAACATTTGCTTGTGTGTCTGCTTTGCAGATGTCAGCTGCTCAGGCAGGATGCTATTCTGAGAGTCCAATAATGTACCTGTGTGTTTCTGTGTTTGGATTGCGGTCGTGGCAGGTCTATGGGAGACTGGTACTGTATTCACTGTAGTATCCCACTCCACCTGACAGGGAATGCCAGTGCTGAGTTAAGAGAGCTTAGCCCCCAGTTTGGCTATGTGGTTGCATCTCTCACATGTGTTGTAAGTGTATGGGAAGGGGAGAGGGTTGTCTGTGTACATGAGGCAGCTGTAACATTGCCACATGACTCACAGATTCACCAACTGGACCTGAGAGTAGATCGACAGGTGATCTTTGCACATGCTACCATAGCATTGTGAATCCCATACTAAGTAACGACACATAGGGCCGATGGAGAACAAGGTACTCAAGGTGACTATGTGAGGGTGTAGTGCTCCTGATTTGTTAGTGCTGGCATATATGAATGCTGTCTTGAGCAAATGCGAGGTAAGTCATATGCAATGTGTTACAGGTAAGCTACATGCAAACAGGACAAACAGTGACGTTCTGTCAAGTGAGACATGGACATCAGTACAGTAAGCAATACAGATGTCACTAGGGATCCACAGAGGCACTGTAAATCTGCACTGCATGTGGAATCAGTGTTTCAGGAACATAACAAGCAAACATGCATACAAACAAAGCTACAGTCAGCAGGCCTGTATGTAGACTATGCTACAGCAAACAAGGTGTACGACTTCCAGTAGGTAACAGTGCATATATGCAGGCACTATAAGCCTGTACCCAGACATTCACAGGTCAGATGGGCTGGGTCCAGCCACACCTCCCACAAGTGTATAGACCACGTAGCTTCGTAATGTTGAATAACTGGCCTGATACCCAAGTGCTCATACCTGTAATAATACACATGTCAAATAACAGACACTGAGCCCTCACTCAGCAGTTCCAGACTTAGTATGATGTATGCTACCTGTCCTGTCACTACAGTATCCTTGACATGTATGGACACTCTCCCTCCTGTCATAGTTAGTTCTGTGTTTTGGTGCTGTCATGCATGGTATGAGTTGTGACCTTGTAGTGCTAGTGTGCTCTTGTGAGCCTTGAACCTGTTGTGTAGTACTGCACAGATATCAACATCCTCAAACATCCTCATTGCAGAGTCGAGTGTGGACAGCATGCAACTCGCAGTTGACATGACCATCATTGAGTATCAATATGTACATTGTCATATCCCCTGTGCTACCTATGTAGGTGGCCATCCCTTGACAGCCTCACCACCAGTATGCAAAGATGTGCAGACAGTACACTGTGGTAATTACTATGGGTGTACAAAACAATACAATGACATTCATGCTGTAACTGCATCAGGCATGCTGGTATATACCCACAATGATATCATTACACTGTACTGTTGTCAACATCATACTATTACAACATGTCTATGTAGTCACCCTGTGCATCAGCACCATGTTAACCTGTTCCTGCACCGATTTTACGGATTGCAGGAGGTGGCACAGTTTCATCATATGCACAGGGTGTGTACCTGGTATGCCTGAGTCTGCCACTGATACAACCAATTGACATGTCTGTGTGTGTGTGTTGGTGAGGGACAGCAGTACAAGATGGGGCAATGTTGATGCAGTGTGTGCATGTATGCGGTAGCCCTAGGTGTTATCACTTTGCATGTGTGTATGCATGCACACAGTCCCACCTCATGGCTGCCATATACAGGTGTTTGTGGACAGCCACAGACTGTACCTGCCAGGTCATACAGATCACTGTCTGTGGCCACGGACACAGTACCTGTGCCTGGCAGGGGTGCTACGGACCGTATCAGGTACTAAGCCAGACTGGGTACTGTCATCAGAAGCAGGTGGTTGGTGACTGGAGACAGATCCCTGTTGGGACTGTCCAGCGCCATGTGCACGTGGTCTCCTGGGGTGGTCTGATGACAGCACAGACCCAGCATTGCTGGGGCTACTGCTGGCACTATGTGAGTGGCCGCAGGCCTGTTGTCATCCATGAAGGCTGCCAGCTGCTGCTGTTGCTGGCATACGGCCACGTCGACACCTCAACCGTCCACCATTGCCCTGGCTCATGGACATGCAGTTGTGGAACAGATCTAATGTGTCCCCCCAACGTCTGTCAATGACCTCGGTGAAGTTACGGATGGCAGCCGCAACATCACGCATACTGTCACTCATAGCTGTGTGACATGCTCTCAGCTCCCTCAGACCCTGTCTGGTGTACCGTTCCATACGTGACTGTGCCTGCATTACAGCCCGAAACATAGCTGAGGATGAAAGACCTCTGTGGGCACATCTGATAGGGGCGGTACGCCCATGGATGCTCCCATGAGAACCCCTGGACGTCTGCCTGTGTGGTACCATGTCAGGACCCTGGCCATGGCTGCTGTGTGGGGATGCATGTGCCACTGATACCACATTACCCTGGTCAATGCCCAGGGTATCCTGTCCATCACCTAGGGACATTGGTGACAATGGATGTATTGGCAAGATGACTGTGCGCATTGATGGGGTCGACAGCTGTGTAGTGTCAATTGGCTGACCAATGACGGACCCTGGCACACCTACCTGTCCCATTACACAGGTATCATCATTATCACTATCCACAGCAGCTGATTCAGGTTCCCTGCTGCACAACACCAGAGCAGCACCAGAACCTGTGAGAGTAAGACAGGAAACACAGTTTACAATGTGTACACAATGTCACCACTGATACACATGCACACATGCAGACATGCACACATGCACACATGGGCACATGCACACATGCACACATGCACACATGGGCACATGGGTACATGCACACATGCACACATGCACACATGGGCACATGCACACATGCACACATGGGCACATGCACACATGCACACATGGGCACATGTACACATGCACACATGGGCACATGGGCACATGCACACATGGGCACATGCACACATGCACACATGCACACACCTCAGTATATGAGATATCAACACACAGACACAAATACACCTGCAATCAAACACATGGCACTACTGCTTCAGCCTATTATTACTGTTAGTATCAAGAGTATTGAAGGTAATGGTATTACACACTCATCAGCATAGATAGGCTGCCTTGCTGTTACACCAGAGGGACCTGCAGAAAAGAGACATTTATTGTCAGTGGGCACAACTGTGCCATTGATACTGTGGGCATGATACAGTTCAGTAGTGCAACAGTTAGCTTCCACAGGTGTACTGCTGATATTGAGGATATCACTCTTGCACAATAATTACCAAGATTAAAGCTACAAAACGAGGACACACCTCACACATGCATAACCTAACAGTGTACAGAACGGTCAACTATACACATGACATCTTACTTGCACGCTCCCTGTCCTGCTGCTGTGTGGCTCCAGCCTCCATCATTACATACGTATGCTGCTGCTGTTGCTGTTGGGCTGGAGCCACAACACTTAGGAGTAGTCCCTCCAGTCTGGTGAGGGGGGGATGTCTAGACACCCCACCACCTGTGGCAAGCTGCTGCCTGTGGATATCCGACGCACGCTGACGGACATTTCTAATTAAATCACTGCAGTGATGGAGTACCTGCTCATATGTCCGGTTATGTGTGCCTATGTCATTTACCCGATTGACCAGGTCTTGCCACAGTGCAGCCCTCTCCTGCTGGTTCTGGCTGGTGCAGGAAAAGAGTACTGCGAAATCCCGCACCAGGCTCTGGTGTATCTCTTCCTCCTCTGCAGCGGAGTAGAGAGGGTTCCGCTGGTGAACCATAGCCCTGAAAAGGAGAAGGAAAATATGTCAGCAATATCTGTCAGCAAACTATGGCACACATAATACACAGCAGTGATATAACTTAACCACCATATATAGCATCTGTCTGTCTATTGGGGGATACACATGTAAATGACCAGATATCAGTGCTCATCCGACAACTGTGCAACAGTACCTGGCACACTCCATATGACAGACTAGTATACTGCAGCAGTCAACACACTGGTTCAGGTACAATGCACAACCTCATACTGGGGGTTTGTATCAAAGTACTATATGGAGAACATTATCAGCCCATGCACTGGACACAATGCACATTACATATTTCACTGGTAATGCACACTACTCTTACTTGCCATAACCCTACCTACACCACAGTGACATACAGGGTAACACAGCACAACATATGGCAATGTAGTATGTGTTGATAGCAATACCACACACATCTGTCTCTGGCCTCACACCAAGGACACACACTACCATGACAGACAGACAGTCATGGTGAGCAATCACACCAGTACACAACATGCACCCAGTCACTGGCACACTCATTCCACCTCACATATTTCATTTGCAATGTGTTCATGGGTGTGCATTGTGTCTTAGGTAGGTAGTGTGCTTTTGGCCCTGGGCCTACAGCAGCATACTGTTATGCTACCCTGCCCCTTGTGACACGTGTTATGATCGTACCTGCTCCTTACAAACAGTTACACAGGGTGACTCATATGGCATATTACCTATCTGCATAACATTCAGCAGGGGTATGTCTGACATCTATCCATGGGGAGCCTTGCTTCTTAATTCTGTGTGGTTTACTACAGGGTATGTCGTATCTGTGGGTAGGGTCCTGTACCTCCACCATGTGCTCTATACTGCAGTGACAAGGACGACAGACATAGGTAATTTGTGTTGTGGATGTTGGAGGTGTTACCATGGTTGTTAGACAACTGTCATGGGTGTGACCGAACTATGTATATCCAGCAGTGGTAACCTCTATGTGGGTAGTCTGTGTGCGCTCTGTGGTCTTGTCAGTCACTCTGCATAGGTATTGTGTTTGAGTGCATTGACACAGTTACTTGCATATGTCTGTGTCCTTCTCCATAGCTGTAGCTGTCATGGGAGGTACATACCATGTAGGAAATTGTGGGGTGTGGAGGGGTACAGTGACCTACATGTCCATAGCTGACACACCATGTCCGCTGACACATTCCATGTACAGGTATTACAGGACTAGTGTGCCACTGTGTATATCACTGGGGAGCCTATTGTACACTTGTTGTCCCTGTTCCCCCCTGACACATGCAGTGGTGGGCAGGCATGCACATATGTGGTGGTTACTGGTGTCAGTGTTTTTGAATGGGGTATAGTACTCCAGTATCCACACTGGTGTTCACTCCATGCCTTTGACACCAGGCACCTGTTGCAAGACATCTGCACACGTGTCTCACACAGTATATATATATATATATATATATATATATATATATATATGTGTGTATATTGATATATTTATATCTGTATATATATATATATATATATATATATATATATATATATATATATATATATGTTTGTATATATGTATATAATATGTATATATAGATGTAGATATATACATATAGATGTGGGGAGAGAGGGGGAGAGAGTGAGAGAGAGACAGAAGGAGAGTGAGAGTGAGAGGGGGTGGGACAGAGAGAGAGATAGTCATATACAGACATATCTGCTGTCAGTCAGATCTATCTGTATATGTATATGTATCTACATATATCTATATATGTATGTGTGTATTACATATATCTGTACGTACATATTCTACCAATCTCGATGTCTGTGCAGTAATTGGAAACCTGGTTCAATGCTCCTGAGAGCACACCAGCGGTACCAGGCTATACCTCGTATCATGCTTTTTGGCACCAGGACTCGGGACAAAACACAAAGGGAGGGGGTGTGTCCATATTCATGAAGGACACCCACACCTCCAGGTTAGTGGCAACACATGAAGCATCAGAGACCATCCAGGTGCAAATAATTGTAGGCAAACCTGCTATACAACTGGTAGCATGTTACAGACCACACTCCCAATCTCAGGAACCACAGTCAGCCTTCCTGAAGACATTGGAGGATATGAATGTCCCACCACACACCATCATATTGGGAGACTTCAACTACCCTAACATACACTGGGTGCATTATTCTAGCCCAAACACCCTAGCCCAAAGGTTCCCGGAATTCACTAAGTCAAATGCAATGGAACAGCTAGTCACCTCTCCCACAAGGGGAGATAATATACTAGACCTGTTCATCACAAACATGGGGACAATGTGCTACACATCGGAAGTATACCCCTCACTAGTCATATCTGACCACAGACTAATCCCCCTGGATATACATATCCCACCTCCCCCACAACACAAAAGACTACAGTGGGAAACCTCTCACATGCCAACTTTACACTTCTTAAAACTGAGTTGGTATCCTTTAAGACCACTGGGCCAGTGGAAACCACATCCCACAATGCAGACACCTTCATATATGCTTTCTACGGACATCTCTAAGAATGCATGGATCATGCAATCCCAAATAAAACCAAGATCCTCTCCGCCAAGGGCAGGCGTCCTGTCTGATGGACCCCAGCCATGAGCAAATTGTATAACAAAAGAAGGTAGCTACTGCACGGCAGAGCAGAATTCCATAGAGATAAGGCATCTCTGATCAGCACTAGTAGAATGATACATTCTGTCGTACAAACATGCAAGGCCAACTATGAGAGGGAAATCGCTATGGACACTACAGATAACCACAAGGCCTTCTTCTGCTATGTTAGACACCTGGGTGGAAACCCTCAGATATGTTCAAAGTTAGTTCACAGTGACAAAAGCTACACTGAACACACAGATAATGCCAACATTCTGGCAGACAGGTTCAGTGCAGATTTCTCCCCTCCCTCACCCACACATGAGGAATTACTTATCCCAGCTGACTGTAACCTCCCTGTCATCTCAGATGTCCAGCTGAGAACCGCCCTCAGCAAAGCTGTAAACACAGCCTCAATGGGACCCGACGGTATCGCAGGTTGCATGCTACGTGAACTCCAAGAGGAGCTACACAATCACATAAAATGCTATTCAACCATAGCCTTACTACAGCATATGTACCTGGACACTAGCATACAGTAACAGTAGTCCCACTCCACAAAGGAGGCACCACTACAGACCCTGGTAACTACCGCCCCATAAGCTTAACCAGCCTGGTCTGCAACGCTATGGAAAGAATCATTATGGAACTCATACACAGAGACATTGGGGACTTAGACACTTGATCCCACCCAGTTCAGCTTTGTAGAGGGCAGATCCTGCCTTATGAACCTGGTTGACCTTTTCAAATCAGTCACTAGGGCCATTGGCGAAGGCACAGCAGTCCATACAGCCAACCTGGACTTGCCTAAGGCTTTCGACACTATACCGCACTCTGGCATCATAGACATGCTCAACAGCTTAAATGTAAATCCATATGTCACAAGATGGGTTGCAAACCGGCTAACGGATAGAAACCCTACAGTCAAACTCACTGGTGCCATGTCAGACTCAAAGCCAGTCACAAGTGGTGTCCCACAGGGCTCTGTCCTGGGACCACTCATGTTCGGCATATATTTCTCAGATGTGGAAGCAGACATGGGAGGGTAGTGGCTGACAATGTTCAAAGATGACTGCACACTAGGCGCCATAGTCGATACACCAGCTGACACATACATCCTACAGAAAGGCCTCACGGAAACCAACAGCTGGTGCCGGAGTCATGGCCTTAAACTGCATGCCACATAATGTATGGTCATACCCTTTCGGATGGACAAGGTACTCACATATTATCACATAGACAGTAACCCACTGAGTACAGACAAAGTAATCAGAGACCTGGTGACACTAATCGATACTGACCTCTCATTTAACACCCACGTTGCCAAAGTGGTTGGATAGACTTCCTACCTTGCCCACCTTATCATGAAGGGATTCACATCCAGATCAAAAGAGGTCATTGTACCCCTATACTCCTCCTTTATCAGGCCCATGACTGTGTACTATGCCCCATTTGGTATGTACCTCACCTGGCACTTGCAACAGCTAGGGGGACCCCATAAGTACATCACCAGGAGGATCAAGGGTCTCTGACAACTTTTGTATGCTGCCAGACTAATGTAACTCATGCTCTATTCCATAGAATACTGCCTACTTAGGGGTGATCTGTGTCTGATGTACAAGGCCATGTCCAATCAGGTATTGATGGACATGTTCCACCTCATACAATCCAAATCCATCAGAACTACAACAGCTACAGATTTAAACCTCAGCACACATATGAATAGGACATGCTGTAGGGACAGATCCATCACTAAGAGGCTTCCCATACTGTGCAACAGGATCCCAGTTCATGTTAGGCTGAGACCCTCACTGACACTCTTCATGTGAATTCTTGACGAGTGGATGGGAGATCATAGGTTTACACCAGGGGTCATCTCTGTGTCACTACTAGACAGAGGCACAGTAAACTAATGCTATTATGTACGGGGGTCTTCACTGTGTCACTACTATACAGAGGCGCAATTTTCTAAATCTATTCTATACACTGTATGCAGATAGGCTAGTACTAAACTATGACACTGTGAAACTATATATGTCTATGTATTTCTACATCCCTCTCTATCTATGTATACACATATGCATATTTTATATATATATATATATATATATATATATATATACATACATATCTCGATATACATACGTATACACATGTTAGATATAGATATATATATATATATATATATATATATATATATATATACTCCTTTTTAGTTCCACATATGTATACAGACAGTAACGTACTGATGAACATCCATTACTGTACAACCTACTTGTACATTGCACTACAACCTACATTGCTATGTGCACATAGCTACCTTCACATACATATGTATGTAGAGCCTTCAGTGACAGTTGCAGTATGTCCCCGGCCCTATGCACATCTTCATATACATAGTTACAGACCAATAACACATCTGGAGGGTTCACAGTATGTAGAGTATTATAGTAGTACTATACATTACCTGTGTTTGTTGCAGCTGTTTGCATAGGCTTGCAGTTACTTGGCCTGCTGTCAGCCTCTTTGTTTTGTTGCTACTGTTTTTTTTATTTCTTTCTCTTTCTCTTTCTTTCTTTCTTTCTTTCTTTCTTTCTTTCTTTCTTTCTTTCTCTCTCTCTCTCTCTCTACCTCCAGTGGGTGCAATGAAAGTATTGCATGTGTGGACTGGGAGTACAGGATGCTTTTGTAGGTATCTGCACATGTCCATGTGATGGCCTCTGCACCAATTGTTAGCCAGCATTTACTAATTGCATGCAGCCTGTTGAGTAGTGATTGCAGTTCTCACTGTGATTACAGGACAGTGCTATAAAAAGGTCTGTTAGGTAGGCGTAGCCCTTTCAGATTATCAGGATGGGGACCATGCTGGTTTGCTGTGGACACTGTTCCGTGAGTGTAAGGGTTGGTATGTCTCTCATATTTCAGGCTGTGTTGTAGACACTGCAATGCATGTTGTTCTGTAAGCTGAGTATTCCTTCCTCCAGTGTCCTCTTCTCCGTGTGTATGTAAACTGACACCTATGACTAGTAATACTGTGTATATGGGTGTGTGTGCTTTCCTGAGGGGATTGTGGTGTAACTGGTATATAGCAGTGGCTCTTGCAATTTGTTGCTATTGCTTCAATATTTGGCCTTTACATTCACTCCTTGTATGCCTGCTAGGTGTCTTTCCTGTAACGTGTTGCTATGGCTTTCCTATTTTCCATTTACATTCACAGCTTGTAATACTTGCTAAATCTGTTTGGGCAGCAATTCCCTATGTGTTTGTTGTGGTAGGGTGTTACTGCATGCAGTGTGGTCTGGCCATGGTGTGGGCCTTGACACTTACAAGGGTATTTGATCATGCTGCTGAGCAGGCCTCAGATACTCTCAGGTGCATCTTTTATCAGCCTCATGGAATGGTACATATCAGTGGGATACTCCAATAACATATTCTGATATTCTGCAGTTGTGACTGTGGGTTATTTCAAGCATATGTATTAGTACACCATTTGTGACGTGCAGGTGGTGCATACCTTCAGTCATTCACAGTTACCATTGCATGTGTAGTTACACCTTTCTGCCTACTGTTAGTACATTTGACAGGGTGTCAGCGGGGCACAGTTGACATTTGTTTTCACATCAGGGACATCCCTGTAACTCAGTCACAGTTGCTATGTCTGATCTCTTAACTATTCAACTATGGCAGTGTTTATCCTGCTCTGAGTAGATGTGTGGCTTGCCAGATGCTACTGTGACATTATTACCTAGTAGCTACCAACTAGCATGACTGTTTCTCATCACACAGTACTATTTTACAAATCCACTAGATTTGACAGTAAATATACATGACATGCTTTGTGTACTAGACTTGCTATATTCCCTTTACATTACTTCCTACTATTTTATGATATATTTCTTTCAGCACAATGTTCTTGTATAACAGTCATGGCTTAGTGGTAAGTCATGCAGACTAGTGTTTCCAAGGTCCTGGGCTCGAGACTGAGAGAGGTATTTTATTTTGCTGCTGAGAAAACTACAGGCCTTGTCATTCAGAGTGACTAAGGAACTTTTAAGCAGTTGTAAGTAGGTTAGCGCTGGTTTGCGCAGAGCTCACGCATGCGCACTACCGCTTAGCTTCACACACACACGCTTAGCTAAGCACACATATGCGCACTCCAGCTTACTACTGCTTAAAACTGCTTACTCTCACGCACACCCACGCTATTTTCTTTTAAAGAAAAGAAAATGGGGAGATAGGAAAGTGGTGAAAAAGGGGGCACAAAGAGGGCAGGACAGTAGGAAAACAAGCTCGGGTTTTGCAGGAGGGATATAGGAAAGGCCCATAGCTGCCCATTTCTTCATCAGCAACAGCTGTGCATATGTTTGTAATTTGGTGTGAAATTTGAAACCTTCCACCCCTGAGAGAGGTGTGAGGACAACAATAATATTTGTTGTACAGCCAATTGTAATTGCCAGTTTACATGTCCAGCAGACATGTGTGCAAAATGGGCAGCTATGTATGGGGCGTCATTTTTTTGTGGGTATAGAGTGCCCTTTTTTTTTTTTCAGGTGAGAGTGGTATGTCAGGTACAGGAAGTCGGTATAGCTGGGGAAGTAGGTAGGGGAGGTTAACAGACAAGACAAACAAGACGCATACAGGGGTGGTGTATGACACATGTGGGGGGGTTACACAATTGACGGGAACGGATGTTTGGATATCTCGAGCCCATGAGCCCACAGATGGCAACAGTGGAACTGAGATCCCAACCCATGGGCAGTTGCCACTGTGCCTTCACTGCCCAGGATGGGGCTGTGCTGGGGGCTGTGTAGGACGGGCAGCAGGCACACCCGTGAGTTGTGCCACCCATGCCTCAAGCTGGCGTAGGGGCCCAGGCACAGCGTGCCGGATCTCCCTATGCACCACAGTCCAGACACTATGGAGGGTGAGTGGATGTTCTCCTCCGGCCACACTTGCAGAGGCGGGACGAGCCCCATCCCCTGCAGCGTTTCCACCCGCAGGTGGCACAGGGCCACTGGAGGAGGGTCCGGCCTGGGCACTAATGTCAGGTGCACTCACCAGCTGAGGTGGGAGAGGTGGGTCCGCTGGAACCCGTCTTCCCTGTCGTCCTATGTTTTGCATTATTTAGTGACAGTTTGGGTTAGTAACATGCAATACCATTCACAATTAGTTGTAACAGCATGCATTAGTATTCCTATTAACCAAACACCCATAAATTCAAGCCGTTGAACAGCAAACATAACACATGCATAATTTGAACAACAGTACACGTTCCAACAACATGCAGGGTTGAGTGATGGCAACAGGCCATCAGGTTTGGATGTATGAACAGGGCACATGCATCAACGTACATGCAAATATGTATGAACCAACAGGACAATTGTCCAGGGGAGTTAATTGTGAATACACATACCCATTTCATGTGGAATGGATTATTTGTGGTTATAGGGTAGGGTGAAGAAATATTTAATTAACAACTTCAAATAACTATACATATGCTGTACATTTCTACTAGCTGCAGATATATACACACTACAGGTCTGACTACAGTTTCCTATGTGACAACTTATGCATGTTGGTGATAGGAATGTTACTGCTACATCAATATACATTTCATTTTTATTCATACACATTCATATCTGGCTCTGTTCAACTACATCATCCTGCTACATTTGCTTTATATGGCTCTAGACAACTGTGGATGTTTGGTATTTCATACAACCATACTATCTGCATATTGCAAACTGAGAGCAACATATCCAGATTTTGGGACACACATTCCAGCTTCAGTACTTTTTTCAACACATGTTGCTGTTTGGTTGTGCCTGTCACATTCATTTCATTCTGTACTGACTGCAGTATACTTTATTCAGGAGTTATTACTACTTTATTGATGGATTCATATCTCTTTCTCACACTCTCTCACTTGTTTTATTTTTACAATTCAGGATGGTACTTAAGTCTAGGCTTTATTGACATGTTTTACTTAGTTATGACAATCCTTTCCAACAGACTCACTTGTGTCATGTTTCAGAATTTAAACGGGGATATATTTCACACATGTGTTTTACTCAGCTTGTGTAGCTGTACTTTTCAGCCTGCTGCAGGTTATGTACTATTATATTACAGGTGGAACATCTTTATTTCAGACTTGTTTCATTTTTATTTTTGGATTACAGGCTGCATCACACTTATGTAATCAAACAATACTAGCAAAATCTATCTTACACTGTTACTTGCACTTTTTATTAATAAGTGACTACACTGCACTCTTTTGCAAGCTGTCATACTTATATTTTTTTACAGTTACAGGGAGAGAATTACTAACCTGCCTGGTGGCACAACTGCACAAGCCTATCGGCATAGGCTCGACGATTCGCAGAATGGACACCTGCAGCTGTAATATAAATGTAGTAATATTGTAATACACATCTCCGTAATATCAGCTAGGTTAATTTCTTACATAAATAATTACATGTAACTTACTCAGTAGTGGGGCGTTGGGCATTTGCCGGGCCTCCTGGATCCAACGGTTCAGTTGGTCCTGCTTCCGTCTCCTCAGGTCCGCATGGTGGTGATGGACCTGTTCACCAGTCCTTGGTATTCCTGTGGCACTGGTGAGATCATGTGCCAACCGGTCCCACGCCTCAGCCCTATATGCTCCCCACAGGAACTGGCCCTACATGAGTTGGGCCTCATGATCATGGACGAGGAGCCAAACCATATATTTGGACTCCTCAATACCCCACCTCTGTGCTTGGAAGCAACTACCCTCCCCTACACCTGCCATCCTGACTGCAAATTGGTTCCACAATTAGTTATGCTGTGTATTCCCACTTATATGCCGTTTTTCCCGCACTTATCTGTGATTGGCCATTTTGGAATTGTATCAGCTTCACAAAACCTGCTTTGTCATGCTTTTCTTTGCATTCATTCCTATATATATGCTATTACTGCATTTCTAAGAGCAACTGTCATGGCTTAGTGGTTCAGTACTTTAACTATGGTGCATGGTATCCTGAGTTAGAGCCTGGCCATTGCTTTTTATATTTTATGACTGTCTACACAGGCTAGGAGGTGTGTCTGTGTAAAGGCAATTTTGATACAGCTTGCTCAATGTTGCCCGTCGGTTAGCTTGTTGGCGCGGTGCGCAGCTCCGTGCAAATGGGTCACGCTGGCTTACGCGCCGTTTGGCTGTCAGCACGCATATTACTCTCAGCTCAGCTATGGGCACACAGTTTCAGCGTGTTAGAACTCTGCTCAACCCAGGGCATTCCTTCTACACCTGTTAAACCACTACTCACCTACGGGCACTCATTTTACACCTGTTAAAACACTGCTCACCTACGGGCAGATATACTCAGCTTGTTAGAGTGTAGCTCAGCTATGGGCATTTCTGACATTTGTTTTTTTTTTTTTTTTTTACACATATATGTCAGGGGATTGTTTCGTGCTTATTTCACTAAAAATAAAAATTGATGTTGTGGGGGCTCGAACCATGACTGCCTTCTCTTTAGCTGATGTCTCTACCGCTACACTATTGCTTCTTGGCTTACTTGGCATATTTAGTTCTTGTATACTTTTCCACTGACTGCTAACTGTGGCTAAGCGATGGGCACGCCCGCACAAATGAGCACACTCACGGGCAAACATCTTTAAAACTTATAAAAAAAATATAACATGTTCACTTTTACATTTTATGTTAATAGTCTGTGGGGGCATGTGTTGTGTTGTGTTTATTCACATTTACACGGACTCTGTCGTGGGGGTTTACTTTCGGGACTTTTACTCTTCTGGGCGCGTGTCCGTTTGCAGGGCTCACCCTACGGACACACCCCCTACTGTCTTACATGGACCGTGTTAGCCTTAGGTGTGAGTCAGCATGCCCTCATGCAGCATGCCCTCATGACATCACACCATTTAACTGCAGCCTCCGTGTAAGCCTTGTAACTCTTGTACAGAGGCTTCGTGAATCCTGCCCATCGTCTATTTCAGTGCAGAGTTGCCACCTTTTCAAATGCCCAAAGGGGACATTTTTTGTAGAAACATGAGATTTTGCAGGACAAAACATACCCACTGCCAGTGCAAAGTAGAGAGCTTCACTTTTTTCCCAAATAAAAGCTCATTCTTGTAACATTTGAATTGCTTGTGCTATTTTACAGAACTTTTAGGTGTTTCAGATGCAAAACAACTGATTTATACAACTATTAAAGAAAGCTTAGTAAGTATTTTTTTATCCTAAAATCCCAGAACATTTGTGAATTCTCAGTTTTTTTCACAGGACACAGCTGCCCAATAAGGGCTGTCCCTCGCAAATAGGGACAGGTGCTAACCCTACTTCAGTGGTGGACAGCTAGTTAGCCTAGATGTTGAAGTGATAGCCTGAAGGATGGAACTAAGCCATTGATGGCTAACTCTTCTATCCAGGACTGGAAAAGTATCAAAGTTGTTTTCTGCCATAATACTAGTGCATCACCGTCAAGTCAATAACATGAATCAGTTTATGTGTAGGTGTGTACTGGCTTGTGTAGTATGGGACATTGCACAAATGTTTCACAGTGAAAACAACACATTAAAAAATAATTCCTGACCACTGAAGTTGCCATCCCACTTATCCCATCAACTGCTACCAGCAGAAGTTTCACAGCAACTGCTACCAGCAGAAGTTACCCTTGAGGAAAATCAGAGACAGCAAGGATCCACAAGAAAGTGGTAAGCAGAAGGAATGCATGAGGGAAAAGTCCATATGATAATTGGGATGGTAAGTGTACAAAACATGGGTAAAAAGATTAGAGGTTGATGAAAAAATCCTTAGAAGAAATTAAAGACAAATGTGAATTTGCAGTGAAATTACAGCCGACTGAGTGGAATAATCTATTACTGTGGCACAGAAATGAAACAGAATAAAGAATGAAACTAGGAAGGCAGAATGGTGGTGACTAGGGTGAAAATAGCACCAAAGCAGCAAAAACAGATGAGCAGTAGTTTAAGTCAGGTTCATGGTGAGCAAAACCAGAACCTGCTAGAGACAGCTCTGTGGCTAAGATGGATGAAGCCCTAACTGCGATGCAGATGATATGCATTTGTTTGATGACTCTGGTCCTAAATGAGCCGAGTGGGGAAGGGTATGTATGAGTAGCTCTTCTATGCTTGGCGGAGGGAATGATGGTTTACGCATCAGCTCACTGGTCTGCTGCAGCTGACACAGACTGCAGACTGAGTTGATGTGAGCTTCATTTTCCTAAGCTAGCCATAGCAGCCGTCAAAGGTGTGTGTGTGTATGTGTGTATGTGTGTGTGTGTGTGTGTGTGTGTGTGTGTGTGTGTGTGTGTGTGTGTGTGTGTGTGTGTGTGTGTGTGTGTGTGTGTGTTAGCATGCACATGTTTAACAAAGGTGTTTATGTCAGCCACCAAGGAGTGGGGGTTATACCTTAGCAGAAAAGCCCTGATCACTACTTTTAGTGATGCCGTACACAATCAAGTCTCATCTCTCAAGGAAACAATGGACTTTGAGGATGAGGAATCATTTCTTATGACAGAACACATAATGCTTTATGTGCACTTTAATTTCTGCATCATCTGAAGTAAATATGAATTTCTGGCTGCCTAAACAGACCTTAGGGTATTTAATAACAACAAACAGTCTGATAAGTGAGCCATCATGGAGAGAGAGAGCTAACATCACCATAGTTTCTGCTGGAAATTGTAGTTATCAGGAATTATTAAAACTGTAACTCTGAGCTAGATTAAAGTATTAATGAAGTCATGTGTGGGAATATTACATGTCAACAGGGTGGCATTTGGAGGTGGTGAGCCTTGTTTATTGCATCTGTGATGTGTGCAGGAAGTCAAGGCTGAAATACAGATGGGAGATTACAAACAAGATTGACAACTAAGTGAAATAGGAAGTGATGAAGAATTATTACTTGAGGGATGCCATTAGGGATGTAGTAAAACACAGACATGGATAAAGAGAGAGACAGAAACAGAAGGATAAGGAGGCTCTGAATAAGAGCATCTTCCAGCACCACAAAAGGAGGAACAGAGCTAGGTTTTACTAGAAAGTCAATGTGTAAATGCCTGGAAATTAAGATTTAACCAGCTATGGTTGTTTTTTTAAAGTGATAACAATGTTGGCAGTATTCAGAGGCTTTATCAACCCAGCACTGCTACTGTTTTGCTGGGAAATTCTAATAGAGCTGGGGTGATAACAAGTAATTCAGAGTTATACAAGAGTTGCATGAAGCAAAAGATCATTCATGGATCATTTGCATATATTTCAGTTAAACACATATTACTGTTTCAACAACTGTGTTAGTGCTCTCCCTACCAACCCACCCCCCACTGTTGCACAGGTTACATAGACAACCTACATGCACACACATACACACACACACACACACACACACACACACACACACACACACACACACACACACACACACACATGCATGCATATACATACACACATACACACACACATGCACACACATGCATGCAGACATATACACAGACACACACACACACACTCACACAGTCTCACATTATTTACCTACTAGGATGCTAACAGCCTCACTTTTGTCATAATCAATAATGAGTGTACATAGTAGAAAGACATTGTTGTGTCTGAATTAGTGTGGTAGAACTTACCTTTAAAATTGATTTACTGCACATTCTGATCCTAACATAAGGCTACGTGAAGGTGCAAATTTGCATTACCTGTGCCCCAAGACTGATGTAGTTGCATGCAGTAATGTATAGTGACTCAGACTGATGCACTGTATGCAGTAATGTATGGTGACCCAGAATGATGTATTCCATGTAGTAATGTATGGTGAACTGATGAAGTACTATTGACATATAGCTACAAACTGCTGTAGTGTTACAGTGCCCTCTCAGTCAGAACCCTGAATTGCAGTGTGCTGGTTTGTGTAGTGCATTACATGCTTCTGGATGCCTCCTGTATATTTTGCAGCTGTGTTTCACTTGTGAGGTTTTAGATTGCCACACCCCCATCCAATCACCACAAAACTGAATAAGATGAATTGTCATGTTAGCTACCATGATCTGGGGGCAGTTTGTATTATAACCTGTAGTTTCTAAGAAGAGGCAGAAGGAATCTTCTGTCAGATGCCCTCCAGAAATGTGTATGTTGTGCCAGTGCAGTGATTATATCATGTCATCCAAAATAATTCAGCTCCACTTGCAGCCCTAATCTTGAAATTCATTTGGAAAACCCTCTGATGCACAATAACTTTTCACTATATACCATTTATCATCTTTATGAAATGCATAGGGCAAGATTTTTTAAAGAGGTGCAGATCAGGGCCAGCCTTAGGTGAAATGGCACCCTAGACAAAAAGGTTCCATAGTGCCCTCATGCTGTCCACTGCTCCCCCATAAAAGTAAATGAACAGTCAGTACACAATAACACATTTCATTCTGTTAATATCCCCTCCACACACACACACACACACACACACACACACACACACACACACACACACACACACACACACACACACACACATATATATATATATATATATATATATATATATATATATATATATATATAAAGCATTCCTTTTTACCCCTATCTCCCAAAATATAGCCACATGTGTACAACACATCTGGTGTGTGATTATGAGGTAAGTGGGAAAAAATATCAGTCACAAGATAAGCTATAGTGACCTTCTGTGCACACCACTGAGGTCTGTGAGGAAAGTTAATGAAATAATAACCACACTATTCCCAGCTTCCCTCTCAAACTGCATCTGTCTTCCATACATACCTCTGAGCATGGACATTTTCAGACTAGGTGGGGGTTCAGGCTAGATGCCACTACTAAGCATGTGTCAAAATCCACTTACACAGTCTGGGGAACGAAGGCCACCAGGCACCCAGAAGCTCTGAAGGGCTGGCTGCTCTGATATGGGTTTTTTCCTCATTTTTGAAAGATAATAATTTGCCAACTCTTCTTTTAATTATTTTTTTATTGCCATCCAATAGTTATATATTTGGCCAGCGATATTGTATGCATCCATAAATAAAAATGGTGATATTAATTTTAAATAAATTCACACATGCACAGACACACACATACATACATATGGTGCTGGCACTGCTCCTAACAACCCAGGTGTATCACAAGATACACAAACATACATGTTGCACACAGCTGCACACATACCTATGGGAAAGATGGAAAATGCCAGTTCCCCTACATCATGTCCTTGGGATGTTGAAGAAAACCCAAGCACATGAATAAACCCAGGCAGGGACAGAAAGGGCTTGCAGACTCCACACAAAAGCCATGCACTGTGAGCTGCCAGCATTACTCACTGCACCACTGTATCACTGATCAGTTATTTTCACACACATCCTGCTGCTACTAGGCTACCAAAGACAGGCACCAATCGTGTCCAGTACTGATGTTTTTGATATAAAGTGGGTGATAATGGAGAGCACTGAGCCATCATAGTGGCACAACATGTTGCTCAGAATGTTACGTCAGTAGTGTAGTTTAACAGCTGAGCATTACCATAATAGCATCTAAACCTTCTGAAGGTGATAAAAGAAGTGGTATTGCAGAGCACAGGTGCAGAGGAATTAAACATATTAAAGTGGACTGTTCTTTATGTTTAATTCAGTACAATGTCCCATAATAGCACAGCTAATTGCATAATAATGACTTCAGCAAAATGGAAACAAATGATACCAACAGCAATGCGTAGCACAGAAATCAGAAATGCAGTCCCACAAAAAGATTTCCTTATCAGTCAAAAAAGAGATACTGAAAATGTCATCTGTTATGGATTTGTATATGGTCACCCACCTCTCAATTTTCTTCAGCCAGTCCGGAGCTCAGTTCTAATTTTTTACATAGAGGAAGTGAGCCTAACCACTGTCAAATGTAACTGTATCTGATACCAGAATCAGTTGTATACAAGAAATATATTATGGTCGTATCACTGACAGATGTCCTAATACTGAATGCACACTTCATTTCTAATATCCTTTTTATGATGGACATTCCAGTTAGTTACAAACCAGTTATCATATGTGAATTTTCACTACTAATATGTGGCATCTGTATTCTGAACCTTGACGTCTCCACGGTCCAATATTTTCCATTTTTGCTGGGAAGTGAAAGAAAGTAGGGCCAGCATGTTACTTTTAAATTCATTACAACCCCCACCTCATGCGCACAAGTATAAGCCACAACAGCAGCAGTTTTACACTGATCTTAGTAAATACAATATATTGTGTGACACTGCTCCTGCCATGCCATATCAGTGACTAGTTAACAACATGCCTCTCAAACTCTTAGCTCAAGATTCAGGGACAAGGCCAAAAGATAATGAGTGACAAAGGCCAAAAATCGGGGACCAATTTTAAATAGCATTCATATACTTAAAAATTGCTAGAATAGTAAGTTGTGCAGTAGCATGTATTTTCTGTAGGATATAAAGTCTGAAACACTAATGTCTATCATTATATAGTGACTGCAGTCTTCAATGAATTGCCATAAAACCACAAATTGTATGAGGAACAAGTCAAAATATAAGACCAAATCAGGGACAGTGATCAAACAATTGCAGGGGATAATCACTTGTATCCTTAAACATCATCAATTACAGACACTTTCCTGACTACACCAGAAGTCTAACTGTGGTAAAAAAAATAAATAATTCTACAAATAATAATAATATTTTTTAGAATTATAACATATGTCATCTTAAATCTCACAAATATACACCAGTTTTCCAATGCAAGCAGCAAGAAATCTGATTACTTTCAACAGTTTCCACTTGCTTGGGGTCACACAGTAGACAAATAAAGGAGGAATAAATCAAACCCTGTATCCAGGCAAGAACTTTAGTCTTCTGTGCTAGCCACTGTACAGAAATTGACAGACAATGATTTTAATCTTACCACTTTGACATATAGCAAAACATCCAGTGCCACTACCCCCCACCCCACCCCACCTCCTACATCAGCTGACTATATAAAAGAAAATGTATGTCTGAGCCACATATATAACTAATAAAGCTAAGCATTTAATACCTTTTCACATATAATCCACATCTAAGATTATATTTATTTAATATTCTCTTTATGTTGTCCATTAGCTCTTGATATATTACCATCACTGACTAAGATAGATTATTAGTGAATCAGACTCCTAAATATTTTGATTTGTCACATCCTCATACATACGGACTTTGTTGTAACAAGCTAAAATTGGCCATATCATTTGTTACTATTGCCTTCATTTGTGCTTTACTAATTTTACATCCGAGTAAGTTCTACACTTTTGCAACATGCTACGCATTAATGGTATATCTTCTGAAGGCTTTATTACCTAAAGCAATGCACTAACTCCAAAGAAAGATATATTTACCAATAATCACTTAAGTACAAAAACACATATTTGCAGTGCATCCATCCACAACCCTTTTTCCCATTTTTGTACATGGGGTAGGGGTGTGACTTCAACACTGACAATCATCTAGAGCCAAGGTTTACACCATCAGGGGGCTAGCCCTGCCATGACATCCTCATACCTATGGCCAGTTTAGAGTATCCAATCCACCTACTGCATGTCTTTGGAATGTGGGAAGAAATCAGAGCAAACCCACACAAACAGGGAGAACATGCAGACTCCACACAGAAGGCACTCCAGCTGAGAATTGAACCGCTTGCTGTAAAGCAACAGCATTATCTGCACCACTGTATTTGCAATGCATAACAAGCCACTATAGTCACATTTCGATAAACTAGACATCAATAAAAAGTAACATGTTAATTAACTCTTGTGATATCTCAGCTAATACCCCCCCCATTCTCCTCTAGATATACAGGCTTTTTATTAATATTTTGAATGTTATTCATTATATTTTACTTTAGGTTTTATGTCACTGTCTGGTAAAATTTCACTTTTATTTAACCTTGTCATCTTTTATATATTTTGGACTGGTAAGTGTATGAATTCCAACTATTAACAGTAGGACTTTTTGTCTCAGGAATCTTGTAAGTCTTTCAGCTGCAGATAAGAAAATACACGCGTTGACTATGTTGTTTTACTAGTGCAATTTGTCCCTGTTTAAAATTCTGCATTGTATTCTGTGTTTTCTTATCCGCAAATATCTTAAATTTGTTTCTTATGTAAGTAGTCTCTTTTTTCAGATAAATGAATCATTTTTTTGATTTGTTCACACTACAGAAGGAATTCTGTTGTTAAAAGTATACTTGAGAGTCCATCTTTGATTCATAGATGGATAAAGCCCTGTCTATGACCCAGATGATCTGAGTTCGAGAGTAGCTCGGGCACTGAAAGAGACAGATTGGGGGGGTGCAAGCACCATCTCACAGAGTGTGGTGGGGGCTAGTGGCAGCTCAGTAGACAAGCAGTAACAATTTAGTCTTTAGCTAGAAACAGAGGCCTGTGATAGGAGCCATCATTAGCATGTGGGTGGGAGCTCTCACATACACTTACTGGGAATAATAGGCCCTGTGATAATGCAGGTTATCACATTAATCACCAAGAATGGGTTTAATGTTTCATTAGAAATGGCTTCATATTTTGCACCATTAGACTACCTGATAATTACTCCTACCAGTCTGCTCTAACCTCCATACTCAGGATTGCCCAAGTGGTGGTGGGAAATGGATGACCTCAAGATTAGTTGGAAGGGGCTGATGGTCATCAAGTATAGAGCAACAACTTGAAATAAATTACTACATTCTGTTTACGCTTCCCATTCTTGAAATAAATTATTGTGTTCCGTTTACGCTTTCCATTGTGTCCCAGTCTAACATCAAAGTAGTAAGAGAAGACTGCCTTTTGAGGGAGAAGTGATGAGGTATGTTGTACATATGCTTAACAGTAACTATTTGAAATATGAGAGCACCACTAGTGCTTTCATGCCTGTCTTTTTAGGGGTAGAAAAGCAAGCACTATTTATGTATATGATTCATGCATCCTTGCAAGCATTTGTCTTCTCAGTTTATTTTGAACTGCAATTTTGTCAGATATAGCTTATTTTTTCCTTGAAAGAAAGAAAAATGAGACTGCATTTCTTTGCTTGGTCATAGTTTTTCTTCAGGCCATCACTGGATCAAAAGGTTAGAAAATAGTTCTGCAATGCACCTCAGAGCACCTAGGGCCTGATTCTTGGCTTAACCTGATTTGTTACTCCACATTTATTGCAGTACACCACTTGGACAGTAAGGGTATGTTAAAAGGATGCAAGAAAATGCAAAGTGAAATCTTAAGACTGAATTTCTTTCCTGTCATGATTTTTTTTAAACCACCACTGGATCAAAGAATTGGAAAAAACTCCATGATGCACTCAGACTACCCAGAATCTCAAAGTAAAATAGTGCTTTGCAAACAGACCTAATCTTCGAACTATGGTGGAAGGGTGTATATTGGTGTTTTTTCATGCATTCTTTGTGCCCCTGAAAATGTGTGGTGTAATAATCACACAGATGAGAGCGGATGATATAGTAACTCACTGAATAAAACTGCACAGTATAGTGCAATGTGCTCAGGCACAACTACCCGAATTCAGCTTAGCAATGCAGGAGAGTGAATAGCAGATGTGTGAGCATACCCAGTCAACTGCTGTATGCATGCACTCAGAAGGTAGTTGTGCATGCACATAAGAATCTGCAAAGTAGTAAAACAAAACAACCTACATGTGCACAGGTGGGGGAAAAATCGAAAGAAAAAATAGCGTCCCTTGGACCTCTGCTTAATTCATTTCCTTCATGGTTATTACAGTGCTGTTTGGCTCAGTTAGGGTCTGTTGAAAGATTCAGGAAAAAGCTGAAAAGTAAGACAAAATGTGAGAAAAAGTACAAAAAAGGTAATATGGATGATATGGGGAGGCCATGGAGGGAGATTCAGAAGTTTGAATGCACTGAGGGATGTGTGTGTGTGTGTGGGGGGGGCAATACAAGGATCTCCATGGAGCCCTTTCCTCTGATGCTGTTTCATCTAAGGTTAGCCCTGAATTGATGCTATCCTCATAACTTTATTAAATTTAGTCATGAACCTTTCCACCCTTATGTTTGCTTGATGCAGTACAGGAGTTCTGTTTCTGTGATATCACGGGAAACCTGCACAAAACTGATCAAACAAGAAACTATTGAATGTTACATCTGTGCTAATTTAATAGTCTTCAGAATTCCAGATATTGCACATATTTTGTCCAGTTTTAGAAGTACAGTGTTTGCAGCAATTGTATTTATAGGTTTCACCACTATGAATCTGAAATATCCATCAGTTTGGGAAAAAAAATATTTTCCATTTGTTGGTCACTGTAAATAAATATTATCTTATCACCACAGTATTTTGGTACAGATTATATATCAAGACAGGAAGAGTTAAATTGTATGCATATTCCTCTGTAGTATCCTATGTTTACCATTTTTTCCATAAATCTGTACCAATGTCAGCTGTTTTACCTGACTCCATCTGCAGACTACCTGGAATTGTCAATAAGCTGGTTTTCTGCAATTTTTATATTTTCTTATAACAGGCAGATCTGCATAATTTTTATCATTTCAATACCAACTACATAAAATGCAGAACAGTTTAACACTGTGTAGTATCCTGTCCTTCCTATTGTATTCCTTCAGTCTGTTCCAATGTCACCAGTCTGTGGAACTGAATATATTGTAAATATGGTGGCATAATGTTCCACTTTTTAGAATTCTCATCTTTTTCTTAAAATAATTGTTGATCTCTGAAAAGGAATCTATAATATTGTTAGTTCTGAAATTATTTTATTTTGCTTTTGTTTATTGGGTTTGTCGAAATGGGTTTTTAGTCAAAAATCCTTTTCAGCGGAGGCCTGGGGAGAAAAATTTTAGCATATTACAAACATGTTTAAACAGACATTCAGGAATAAACATGAACAGACATTAAATAATATACGTTAACAATTGCACTTGCATTTGCTAATTAGATTACATTCATATGAAAGTAGAGGTAACTATTATAGTATAAAAGATACTTATACATTAGTAGATGTTAAACATTGAGTATTTGAAGGGGTATATTAGTGGGTTTGTAAGATAAATAATAGATCATGTGACTAGTGTTTAGAAGTTTAAAATAATGGAGATGAGGAAAAGAACTAGGTAGGGCAGAACATGTTAATATTGTAGTTATGAGGTTAAGCATAAAGTAGGTGTCTATCATAAGGTCTATATTAAAGTATACATGTGAGTGCAGTGAGCAGTATCACAAAATAATGTCTATAGCTGAGAGATGCTGAAAACTATTCAGGTATTGGTGAGAACTCATTGTGGCGTATAGGATTCTGAATAAAGAGAGATGGTTTGACAATATGTCAAGCTGCAATTAACAATGGCATTTATCCTGGAGATCTATAGGAACAGATCCATTGATTTGAATTTTTAATTGTGTTTTAAATAAGTCTGCATTCTGAGTGAATTTCATTGGCTCTGGGTTGCTGTTTCATACTTTATCTCCACTATCTAATGGAAAGAGTCACTTGCTGTATTAGAAGATTTGGTTATAGTGATTGTTGATTTTTTTTTCTAGAGCATAAAATTCGATTGGGAGAGTGGTACTGTATTAAGTTGTTAAGGGCTAGTCAATTTTCTAGCTTATAGAGAATTCTATGTATGTAGTTAATCAACAAAGTGCTAGCTGATGTAATTCAGTTCACTGAGGGCTAGATAGAGTTGTGCTTTTTTGTTAGAGTTTACTGCAGTTGTGGAAATTTTATTATAGCATTGCTCAAATCTGGACAGTTCTGAGGCTTGAAGATTAATGAGGATTGATGCAGTGCACAGGAGAGATGGCACTAAGAAAGTAGAGGCTATATGCCTTCTTACTATTTAAGTGAGGTAGATTTTTGACTCTGTATTATGTACTATTTTAGTTATTTTGTTTAACCATGTGTGATACATGGTAGTTGAATTTCAGCTCATCTATGATGACATTCAGTAATTTTGTGTGGTTTTCTTGTTCTATTACATTGTTGTTAGCAGAAGCAATGGTAAATAGCATTGTTTCAGTAGAGATGTCTTGTGAGTGTTTTTTTAGGATTTAAAAGTAGTTGTGAATTATTTAGCCATGTTTCAATTGCTAAGAAAGATTGTAGATCAGTTTATCAGAATTGAAACTGGATATGCAATAGTCTCAGTTACCATTTAAGATTATTTGCCTGCTAGTTTGTCAGGGGCAATTGTAGTAGGCTTTCATTTTTTTTTATGTTATCTGTGGGAACTGGTTGGAAGGAGAAAAGTTGAAGGAGGTTATAGACTGAGTAAGGGCCTCAAGAGTGTTTTCTTGCACTGTACTATGAAATAGTATGATAATAACTGTATAGTTCACCTGTGTGTAGAAATTGTGAGTACAGATTATAGCCACTAATTGAAGTTTTATTATATCTCATCAGATCAGGACTTGAAGTACCATTAAATTTTGCAAATCAGTGGATTGTTGATGAGCTATATCATTAAGACCTTATTTGTTGATTTTTTGTTATTTTATTTTATTTTTCACTCTCCATTCCAAGTCTGGGCCCTTCTGCCTATTTGTTCACTAGCTGCATGACCTTATCAGGCAATTTGTTCTATGAAGAGGTAAGAGCCAGGCCCTAATACATAGCTGGCCAGTTTGCCAGACCTGGTGGACTGCCATGACTTCCCCTTGAGAGTCCAAATCCTGATGCGGTTCACTAGAGCTCTGCTATTGCTACTGCTAGTACTAACACTGACTCATACGCTAATCCCCTGACCCAAGGTAGCACATGGTCTGCATTGTCATGCTATACACACGTAACACTCAGTGCTGCCTCTAGGTGTCACCCAAGTAGCAAGCCAAACTCACCTACCTGCCCCTAGGATGGGTGAGCTGACAGCAGCTCCTTTCACCTATAATCTCAGCTCTCTACAGTGTCCACATAGCAGGCCTTAAGCATAGGCCAACTAGGCAGCTGCCTAGGGTGCTGCTCTAGGAGGGGCACTTTTCCAGTAATCTGTATGGTGTAGGTAGACCAGGATGGGGACATCAGTTGGTGTGGGGGGCACTGTGCAGTCCTTTTGTCTAAGGCACCAGTTGACCAAAAGCCGGCCCTGAGTGTCCACGATGCTAACTGAACACAGACTGTCCAGCTGACCATCAAGTCTATATCAGTAAGTGCTGTGGGAGTGGGTATGGGTCAAATTTGTTTCACAAGCTGAGTACTGACTATGAGGTTGATTGACTTGGTGTAAAGAGAAAAGATTAACTATTCTTTTAAAATAACATTAACCTTTAATCACAGGACATTGGCATTAGTATAGTTAGATACTTGGGGTGTGATTTAAAGCCCCATACTGAAGGATGCATAAATGTAGCCTCTGCAAAAACACTGTTATTTAAGTTTTCTGTGATATTGTAGTCTGCAATGGGTTTTGTTTGCAATGATTTATTATTTTGTCTATTTTTTATGACTCATTAGGGTAAATTCATCAAGGTTATCACAAAATGTGCAGCTCACATAACCTTTTGGAATTTAGAGACAACCCTAACATGGTACTCTAGCACAAAGTCATGCAGCGCTGTATCGGGCTGTCTCCAACTTCATGCTGTATGCAAAAGAGACAGTCCAGTGAAGAGGAATGAGCTAATTAGCCATGTGCTGCCTCCCCACAACTGCCTCCAGAAAGACTTCTATGAGCAGAGCGATTTATAGACTCTCTCAATCATCCAGTTTAATACAGTCACTCCTACCACATCTCAGTAGCAAACACAGCCAAAAGGCTGTGTTCAGCTGTCATGTAAGACTTGAGTACTGGGGATTTTAGTAGTATGGTGGCATGGTGTGTCACCTAAGTTGGTGGTATTCAGATTTGAAATATATTTTACTGAAATTTTTAACACCATTAATTTCATTCTGATGCTGTGTCTGTACGTTAGATGCTTCATCTTGTAGTACTAGGTCTGAGTCCCTCAGTCTTAATTTATCTAATGTGGGACTTTCACAAAGTCACTTAACAAAGCAGTACTCTGGATTTGCCCCTGAAAAGAGGCACTTGTGGTTAGTGTGTTTACTTGGTTAACAAATGAATAAACAATCAGGAGTGTGTGTGTGTGTGTGTGTGTGTGTGTGTGTGTGTGTGTGTGTGTGTGTGTGTGTGTGTGTGTGTGTGTGTGTGTGTGTGTGTGTGTGTGTGTGTGTGCGTGTGTGCGTGTGTGTGTATGTGTGTCTCTCTTTCTCTCTCTGCCTTGTTTGCTTTTGTCTATGTATGTATGTATGAACATCATGCGGCAGAATTTGGCTTCAAAAGAGTTCCTCTAAATCATATCCATAGTAAAGAGCCTTGCCTTTTCCAATAATGTTAATTTCCTCCAACAATTTTAATTGCTGTTTAACACTGTAATGTAATATCTATACTGGTGATGGACTACATTAGCAAACAGGTTAGCAGAGACAGGTCAGCAAAGCTGCTGTCTTCTGCTGTACGCAGACAATGTAGCATTTCATGAGAACTCTAAACAGGAACGTCAGCAAAAGACACGGGAATGGAATGTAAAGCTGAAGGCACACAGAATGAAACTAAGTACAGATAATACAGCTACTTCTTCGTCTTCTTTCGGCTTTTTCCCAGTTAGGGGTCACCACAGCGGATCACCTTGTCCGCACATTGAATGGCAGTGGAGTTTTACAGTGTCGAGTTGCCAGCCCGGCGCCCAACCTTCCACAGAAGGCACACTCACACGCACACCTAGGGCCAATTTAGAGTGTCCAATCCACCTGCAGCATGTCTTTGGGATGTGGGAGGAAACCGGAGCACCCGGAGGAAACCCACGCGACCACAGGGAGGACATGCAGACTCCGCAGAGAAGGCACCCCAGCTGAGGATCGAACCGGAGAACCTCTTGCTGTGAGGCAGCAATGCTAACCACTGCACCACCGTGGCCGCCCACAGATAATACAGCTACAATGGTAGCAAATGGGGATATCAGAAGAAGCCGAGAAATGAGATAGAAAGGAAAATAGTGGAACAGGTAACCAGCTTCAAGTACCTGGGAGGGAGGGGGGTTAAGGAGAAGGGAAGTCTGAATGAGGAGGCCAAAGTTAGAATCAGAAGTGTTGCAGCAAACTAGTACAGAGTGCCAGGGGTTGTGTGTGATAGAAGAATGCCAAAGAAGTTAAAAAGTAAAGATTACAAAGCAGTGGTACATTAAGTAATATTGCATGGAACAGAAACCTGGGCAATGAATTCAGTGCAGTTGAGGAAGCTTGAGGTGATGAATATGAAGTGCCTGAGATGGGTGGTAGGATGCACACTGTGGGACCGTTAAATAAATAAGGACCTCAGAGCAGAAGTCACTCCAGTTGCAGGGAAGGTCAAAGAAAACAGATTACAGTGTTTCAGGCACATGTGCAGGAAAGTTGAAGACAATATGGTTTAGAATATTTGGGACAGACAGGAAGAAGGCAAGAGGAAATGATTGCATCTAACAAAGAGATGGATGAACTGTGTGAGAGAAGCCCTGTGACAGCCAATGTGAATATCAAAGAATGTCAAAGAACATTGAATCAATTCATGGTTGCAGATGACACAACACCCTGGCCCCATGTAGAAAATCAGAAAAAGGGATGACTGATGGTAACAATTAAAACCTGAGCTTTGGCCGGCTAAGATCTAGCTGTATTCAACTGGACGTATAAGAGAATTTAAGTACCTTTTATCTGCACTTTTTTCAAATAATACAGCATTTAATTGATTTATTTGTGTTGCATTGAATATTAACTGAACTGTAAGTTTTTTACTGTTTTTTCAGTTAGTGCTTGCTAGATTTTATTGTATGTTAGATTCCTGCATAGACAGCAATTGCAGTCGGAGGTAGTATCATTCACTGATATCCAGTTAATGCCTATTTAAGTGGTAAATTATGGAATATTTTCTGCTTAAAACCTGAGCTTTGGCCGGCTAAGATCTAGTTGTATTCAACTGGACATATAAGAGAATTTAAGTACCTTTTATCTGCACTTTTTTCAAATAATACAGCATTTTAATTGATTTTTTTCTGTTGCATTGAATATTAACTGAACTGGAAGTTTTGACTCTATTTTTTCAGTTAGTGTTTGCTAGATTTTATTGCCTGTTAGAATCCTGCATAGATAGCAATTGCAGTTGGGGGTAGTATCATTCACTGATATCCTGTTAGTGCCTATTTAAGTGGTATGTTTTGGAATATTTTCTGCTTAAAACCTGAGCTTTGGCCGGCTAAGATCTAGCTCTATTCAACTGGACATATAAGAAAATGTAAGTACCTTTTATCTGCATTTTTTTCAAATAATACATCACTTTAATTGATTTATTTGTATTGCATTGAATATTAACTGAACTGGAAGTTTTGACTCTGTTTTTTCAGTTAGTGTTTGCTAGATTGTATTGGCTGTTAGAATCCTGCATAGATAGCAATTGCAGTCGGGGGTAGTATCATTCACTGATATCCAGTTAATGCCTATTTAACTGGTAAATTTTGGAATATTTTCTGCTTAAAACCTGAGCTTTGGCTGGCTAAGATCTAGCTGTATTCAACTGGATATATAAGAGAATTTAAGCACCTTTTATCTGCACTTTTTTCAAATAATACAGCATTTTAATTGATTTATTTGTGTTGCATTGAATATTAACTGAACTGGAAATTTTGAGTCTATTTTTTCAGTTAGTGTTTGCTAGAATTTATTGACTGTTAGAATCCTGCATAGACAGTAATTGCAGTCGGAGGTAGTATCATTCATTGATATCCTGTTAGTGCCTATTTAAGTGGTACATTTTGGAATATTTTCTGCTTAAAACCTGAGCTTTGGCCGGCTGAGATCTAGCTGTATTCAACTGGATGTATAAGAGAATTTAAGTACCTTTTATCTGCACTTTTTCAAATAATACAGCATTTTACTTGATGTATTTGTGTTGCATTGAATATTAACTGAATTGGAAGTTTTGACTCTGTTTTTTCAGTTAGTGTTTGCTAGATTTTATTGAATGTTAGAATCCTGCATAGACAGTAATTGCAGTCGGGGGTAGTCTCATTCATTGCTATCCTGTTAATGCCTATTTATGTGGTACATTTTGGAATATTTTCTGCTTAAAATCTGAGTTTTCGACGGCTATGATCTAGCTGTATTCAACGGGACGTATAAGAGAATTTAAGTACTTTTTATTTGCACTTTTTTCAAATAATACAGCATTTTAATTGATTTATTTGTGCTGCATTGAATGTTAATTGAACTGGAAGTTTTGACTGTTTTTTCAGTTAGTGTTTGCTAGATTTTATTGCCTGTTAGAATCCTGCATAGACAGTAATTGCAGTCGGGGGTAGTCTCATTCATTGATATCCTGTTAATGCCTGTTTAAGTGGTACATTTTGGAATTATTTTCTGCTTAAAACCTGAGCTTTGGCCGGCTAAGATCTAGCTGTATTCAACTGGACATATAAGAGAATTTAAGTACCTTTTATCTGCACTTTTTTTCAAATAATACAGCATTTTACTTGATTTATTTGTGTTGCATTGAATATTAACTGAATTGGAAGTTTTGACTCTGTTTTTTCAGTTAGTGTTTGCTAGATTTTATTGCCTGTTAGAATCCTGCATAGACAGTAATTGCAGTCGGGGTTAGTCTCATTCATTGATATCCTGTTAATGCCTATTTAAGTGGTACATTTTGGAATATTTTCTGCTTAAAACCTGAGCTTTGGCTGGCTAAGATCTAGCTGTATTCAACTGGATATATAAGAGAATTTAAGCACCTTTTATCTGCACTTTTTTCAAATAATACAGCATTTTAATTGATTTATTTGTGTTGCATTGAATATTAACTGAACTGGAAGTTTTGAGTCTATTTTTTTCAGTTAGTGTTTGCTAGATTTTATTGACTGTTAGAATCCTGCATAGACAGTAATTGCAGTCGGAGGTAGTATCATTCATTGATATCCTGTTAGTGCCTATTTAAGTGGTACATTTTGGAATATTTTCTGCTTAAAACCTGAGCTTTGGCCGGCTGAGATCTAGCTGTATTCAACTGGATGTATAAGAGAATTTAAGTACCTTTTATCTGCACGTTTTCAAATAATACAGCATTTTACTTGATGTATTTGTGTTGCATTGAATATTAACTGAATTGGAAGTTTTGACTCTGTTTTTTCAGTTAGTGTTTGCTAGATTTTATTGAATGTTAGAATCCTGCATAGACAGTAATTGCAGTCGGGGGTAGTCTCATTCATTGCTATCCTGTTAATGCCTATTTATGTGGTACATTTTGGAATATTTTCTGCTTAAAATCTGAGTTTTCGATGGCTATGATCTAGCTGTATTCAACGGGACGTATAAGAGAATTTAAGTACTTTTTATTTGCACTTTTTTCAAATAATACAGCATTTTAATTGATTTATTTGTGCTGCATTGAATGTTAATTGAACTGGAAGTTTTGACTGTTTTTTCAGTTAGTGTTTGCTAGATTTTATTGCCTGTTAGAATCCTGCATAGACAGTAATTGCAGTCGGGGGTAGTCTCATTCATTGATATCCTGTTAATGCCTGTTTAAGTGGTACATTTTGGAATTATTTTCTGCTTAAAACCTGAGCTTTGGCCGGCTAAGATCTAGCTGTATTCAACTGGACATATAAGAGAATTTAAGTACCTTTTATCTGCACTTTTTTCAAATAATACAGCATTTTACTTGATTTATTTGTGTTGCATTGAATATTAACTGAATTGGAAGTTTTGACTCTGTTTTTTCAGTTAGTGTTTGCTAGATTTTATTGCCTGTTAGAATCCTGCATAGACAGTAATTGCAGTCGGGGGTAGTCTCATTCATTGATATCCTGTTAATGCCTATTTAAGTGGTACATTTTGGAATATTTTCTGCTTAAAACCTGAGCTTTGGCCGACTAAGATCTAGCTATATTCAGCTGGACGTATAAGAGAATTTAAGTACCTTTTATCTGCACTTTTTTCAAATAATACAGCATTTTAATTGATGTATTTGTGTTACATTGAATATTAACTGAACTGGAAGTTTTGGCTCTGTTTTTTTCAGATAGTTCTCCACCCACCCTCCCTGGTTTTGTTTTGGTGTTAATCTTGGTGGCTTTGAAACTGTCCTCCCCTCTTGTAAATTTGTGTTTGGATACTCCTTCTGAGCCCATCTCATTTGCTCACTCAACTGAGTGCAGTGAGATCATATTCTGATTTCAGGCACTCCTACTGTGTGCAAAGAGAGTATCTGGGGGGAATTCTTTAAGCATCTTTCCTGCCTTTCCTGTAAGTGGTCTAGACTGTTTGTAGGCATCTGAGCCCCCAAGCCTTTCTGTGTTGGAGGGAAGCCTTCTAGCTTAATTCTGTTTCTTAGAACTAGCCAGTTTTCTAGTTTCAGAACTCAAATCTTTTCATTGAACTCAGCACTTGTTCAGAACTCATTGTAAGCACTAAATAAGCTGCAAATTACTACAGAACTCAACTTTCCTCACTTGTCTAGAGGAAAGCAGTTTTTTACTTAATAAATAAGCACCTATCCAGGCATCTCTATGGGTCAGCTCCTGGTGATTTGTCCTGTCTACCTGATGAATCTGGGCAACTTGGGGCAATGCAGCAATTGCCTCATTTACACAGACAACCCTCTCCTCCTACCATCCAACACTACAACCTGTGAGAGATGCACTTATATAGCCAAACTGGAAGCAAAGCTCTCTTCACCCAAGACTGGACTAGACAGTCAAGAGGAGAAGGTAAACACTTGCACCACACCACAGTTATGACATAGACCCTTAAAACCTACACCACCAAAACACACACATAGAAACACAAAACACTTACTTACATTCGCAGACACTCTCAATAAAAACCTGCCCAAGCATCAGGGACCTCCAAATCAGAAACACAAGCAAACTCCACCCCCAACACAACCCAAATGACACATAGCCCACAAACTCAGTGTTCCACTCAACCACAGCCCATAAGGCATAACGTACCCAACACTCTAGTCATAGGTGACTCTATAGTCAAGCACACTGATGTTCCACTCACCAGGCTAAACAAGGAGAAAGTTACTGTCAGCTGCCTGTCAGGTGCCAGGATCCACCACATAACCCACGCACTGAGGTCACTCCACAGCAAGTACAAATATGACACTGTCATTGTCCATGTTGGTGTAAATGACCTGAGATGTACCTCCCTGGACTACATGAAAAGAGACATGGAGGAGGGCTCTGACCTTGTAGCCCAGGCAGGTATGGCCCTAGCCCTGAGTAGCTTCCAGCCATCACCCAGAATGATACCACAATACAAGGACAAAATGATTGACTTCAACAATTGACTAAGCTTCTGGTGTCATTCTAAGGGGATCCAGTATTTGTCTGCCTGGAACGACATGATCGACAGACCAAGATGCTTTGCCAATGATGGCCTGCACCTGTCACCCTTGGGATTCCGGATACTGGCAAAGGCTTTTGCCACCCCTATACTGCCTTTTTTAGGCAAGGTTCAAATGACAAATTCCCCACCATAACAGGTACAAGCAAGCAAAATCTGAGGGTAATGCTACTCAATGCTAGAAGTCTAAACCTCAAAATGCACTCACTCGAGGCACTCCTTAAAATGGAGAACATCGACATCTGTACAGTGATAGAGACCTGGTTCAAAGCTCTAGAGAGCACCCCTGTGTTTCCAGGCTATAATTCATACCACACCTTTTGGCCACCTAACTCGGAATGAAGGACTAAAGGTGGAGGTGTGTCCATATTCATTAAGGATATCCACACCTCCAGGCTAGTTGCACAGCATAATGCATCCGAGATTATCCAAGTGCAACTAACTCTGGGCAAGACTGCAATCCAAATTGTAGCTTGCTACAGACCTCCCACCATGCCCAAGGATTCCCACTCCTCATTTCTTGATACACTGGAAAGTATTAGGGTACAACCCAACACCCTAGTAATGGGTGATTTCAACTACCCCAACATTAACTGGGAAAACTACTCATGTACCAACGTTTTTGCTCAACGTTTTCTGGAATTCATAAATTCCAGTGCCTTGGATCAACTTATTCACACCCCCACCAGGGCAGCAATATCCTAGACCTGGTCATTACCAACATGGGCAACCAGTGTTCCACACAAGAGGTCAATTCCTCATTGGTCAGATCCGACCACAAGCTAATCAACCTAGACATCCACATCCCGCCCCCACCCCCAATTAGGGAAACCACCGTAAAAAACTTCTCCAAAACCAACTTCACACTTTTTAAGACAGAAGCGGCAAACTTCATGACACCCATACAGATGGACAATACAGGTAGGACTGCACTTTATAAGCACTTACACGAATGCATGGATCATGCTATCCATAATAGAACCAAGATGCTATCCTTCAAAAAAAGGAAGCCAATCCGGTGGTCCTCTGCCATAAACAAACTCTACAACCGAAGAAAGAAACTGTTGCAAAAAAGAGTAGAATCCCATGACTGGAGGAACTCAGTGGTCAACCTCCGTAAGAAGCTGAGATCCCTCATAAAATCCTCCAAAGCTAGTTACGAACACAAAATTGCCACTGACTCTAAAGACAACCACAAAGCATTATATAGCTATGTCAAGAATCTCAATGGCAACATTCAGATCTGCTCTGAGTTACAGCACAATGGCACTAAATATACAGAACCAACTGATATTGCCAATATCCTGGCAGATAGATTCTGTGCTAACTTTACCCCCCCCCCCTCACCCCCTAGAGGGCCCATCTCTATACCAGAAGAATGCAAAGTTCCTGTAATCACAGCTGCACAGGTAAAAAAACACACTCTCCAAAGCCAAGAACACAGCATCCATGGGACCTGACAATATCCCAGGCTGCATTCTACATGAACTACAGAATGAACTGGCACCCTACCTAAGTACCATGTTCAATCATAGCCTCACCTCAGGCTTTGTGCCCATTGAATGGCGCACTGTTACAGTTATCCCACTCCACAAAAGAGGAGCCATGACGGACCCCGGGAACTACCACCCAATTAGCCTGATGAGCCTGGTCTGCAAGGCCATGGAACGTATCATCATGGAACTCATAAACAAAGACATTGGTAATCTCCAAACACTGGACACTATCCAGTTTGGGTTTGTAAAAGGCAGATCATGTCTCCTAAAACTTATTGACTTCTTTGAAGCAGTCACCAAAGCCATAGATGAGGGTAAGGTGGTTCACACAGCTTATCTAGATCTCGCCAAGGCTTTTGACACCATCCCCCACTCTGGAATTATAGATAAGCTCACTAAACTAGGTATAAATCCCTATGTCACAAGATGGGTTGCCAACTGGCTCATGGACAGAACCCACACTGTGAAAGTAGCAGACTCCAAATCCACTTCAGATCAGTGACAAGTGAAGTACCACAGGGTTCAGTCCTGGGTCTTCTCCTGTTTGGTATCTACTTTTCTGAAGTACAGGCTAACACAGAAGGTCTTTGGCTAACAAAGTTTGCAGATGACTGCAAACTAGGAGCTATAATGGAAACTCATAACGATGTGGACATACTACAAAAGGGCCTCACTGAGACAGATGTCTGGTGTCAAAGCCATGGCCTAAAGCTCAATACCAAAAAGTGTATTGTCATCCTCTTTGGTAAAAACTCTGTACCCATGAGCTACCACATAAGTGGCAGCCTACTTAATGCCAAAAGTGTGATAAGAGACCTTGGGACACAGGTGGACAGTAATCTCTCCTTTGATAATCACATCACCACAGTGGTCAGGAAATCCTTCTACATGGCTCACCTCATCACAAAAGGTTTCTCATCCAGGAAAAAAGAGGTCATTGTTCCCTTCTACTCAACACTCATTAGACCCATTATAGAGTACAACGCCCCTATTGGAATGTACCTCACAAGATATCTGCAGCAGCTGGAAAGGCCACAGAAGTACCTCACAAAGAGGATTACTGGCCTCAAACAAATGCCCTACACTGACTGTCTCAAAAAACTCCAGCTTTACTCCGTAGCATATCGCTGACTCTGAGGTGATCTCTGCCTAACATATAAAGCTATGTCAAACCCAGAGCTGTTGGACATGCTGCACCTAAAGAAATCCCAATCCCTCTGAGCTACACGTTCTAGGGACCTAAACCTTGTCACCACAATAAACAGGACATGCTGGAGGGATAGATTCCTGTCCCAGAGACTTCCTATACACTGGAACAGGCTACCCATCTATGTTAAGCAAAGTTCTTCATTAGCACTCTTCAAGAAAAATCTTGATGAGTGGATGGAAAATAGGAAATACACCCCAGGGATCACGTCTGTGTCTCTGCTCGACAGTGGCACAGGAAAATAACTTTATTGGGTGGCTTAAGCCAGGGAACCTTGTTGGCTAGGTTTACGTAGGCCCTTGGGCCGATAGCCTAGCACCTACCTATGAACCTATGAATCAACAATATTTCCTTACAAAAAAAAACTGAGTATATTCTTCCCAATTGATACTCTGGATTATATGCACACACACCTCACACCCCCTACATATTATATATACCAACTCCGAGATCGCATCACAGTAGGGGAAAAGAGTAAATTCCCCGATCTTCACTGTACCGCAATCTCCATTCAAAAGCTTTGAGTTTTCAGGATTTCAATCATATCATCTTGACAATATGAATTTCGAGTTTCTGAAAACTAAAGCTTCCGAAGGGGACCCATAAACACACACACATATATATATATATATATATATATATAGAGAGAGAGAGAGAGAGAGAGAGAGAGGCATTCTGATGACACTGGACACAAAGGTAACTTCAGATATCGCTTTTATTCAGCTAGTAAATGTATTTAACCAGGTTGCAAAACAAATCGTGAGAAAAATATACTAAAAACAGAAAATGTCTCGGTACAGATTTCACCATTGCTCAAATAAAAGTCCAAGTATGAAGCCATCTTCTAGTTCATCTAAGATGAATTTGTTGAAGGCTCCATACTAACTAGATCATCCCACTCCAGGCTCATGATTCCACAGGCCTTCTCACTGTAAACAGTTGAAGGTATTCCTGCTCCCTTGGAAGCCCTCTTCCAACATGAGGACTCACCTCTGGCTGAAACACAATGACAGTCTTTATACAAACTTCAGGACAGGAGAGTGAGCCTCCCCCTTGGTGCACAGGGCAGTGAATCTCCCCTTTGGTGCACAAGACGGTGAGTCCCACCCACATTTAGACTCCAGCAAATCTCTCATGGTTTAGGCAAGCCCCACTTTTATACAAGAACAAATTATATAACTGGTCTGGCAATGACCCTTTAATCCAACATAAGGGAATTTCTCCTCTAACTAATATATAGCATTACCTGACTGCCCTTAAAGAAACATTATTTGCATAGTATTTATAATATACAATTACATTACCAATCCACTAAATCTAAGATAATTAAAATATAACATCCCAAAATGTTGCATGACCCCTGTTCCAGTTCAAAATTATGGGTTTTGATCTTAAAATTGGGAGATGTGGGACACTGAAAATCCATCAAACCATTGAAAGACATTTAGATTAATGTTGCTAGCAGTTTATCGTACAATAGAATGCCAAGCTGAACTTCAGGCCAGGAGGTCACAACAGCAGTATTATTTTATATTTTATTTTTATTTCTTTTACAATTGTTTTCTGGGAAAGTCCAACTGGGATTAAGACCCATTTTCATCTGAGGCCTGTAGAGAAAAGCTCCACATACAGAGATTATGCAAAAACTTATATAATAAATTATACAAAACTTATACAAGAAATTATACAAAAAAATATATGACATACAGTACGCTAGAAGTTGCATTATATGCTATTATAGCTGACATTGTATTATACAATCATCTGATATAATTCCTTATTGCAGTGTAGACATTGTAGTTTCTCAGAGTAAGCTGAGGAAAGGATTGTAGGGGGAAATTGAATAGGAAAAGATGAGGTTAGAGATTATCTAGACATGAGAGAAAGCATAGATTATGAGGTGGTCGGGGAAGAAGAAAATGTATGACCAGAAGCTATTAAAACTAGTTAGCCTGGAGTAATACAGGAACACAGCCAGGTCTCATTAAGATCATTTTTAAGAATCTTTTTGAATTGGTTGGTATTTGTGCTGATTCTGATGCTGTGAGGTAGTGAATTCCAACTTGTTGCTACATGATGAGAAAATAAAGTGCCCCTTGCCATATTAGTGGATTAATTAATTAATCGATTAATTAATTAGTGGACTAATGTTATAAGTAACCCAAGCAATGACACTATCACTGTGCCCTGAAAACTAATAACAGATTTCTTATTTATTGTTCCATTGCAGACCACTATGTCTACCACCCCGAATTCTAGCAGCAGAGACCCTTCTGCTGAGCCAGAGTACAAACACTTAGGATAGAGTTTATGTGAGTGATATAAACAGTGTTTAAGTATTCTAACACTCCATATTAACCTCTGCCTTCTTTAATACTGTGTTCTATAAGAAATATCCACGCTTTTACAGTATCTTATGGCACTGTTTTCAACATTCACCTTTGTCTTATAGTTTGAAATGTATAACAAATGTCCTTCTGTACAAGCCTGCCAGTTTGAAATTTATGACAAGCTGCCTCCTCTATAGGCCTGGCTTCACTGTCTAGCTGCACTGCTTTCTTTTCTGCTTCAGACACTTTGTAGTGATTTGAATACATCTTCACTCCTGCAGATGTTTCCATACATGCTTTGTCCTCTGGGCATATAAGAAAAGACCTCTTATTTGGGCTAGAAATTCCAGTAAATCTTTTTTTCTGTGTCTTAAAGACTTACCTATGTGAACAGTACAAATGGGTTCCAATCTTGACTGTATTTTTCTTACTTCAGTGCTGCAACTCACTATTGAAGATTCAGATGCTTTCCAATCATTCAGCACATTGGTGTGATAGATTTATTCTGGGTTTCTTTTATCATTTTGCTTGACCTTATAATCAACCTCATTTATCACATCTAAGATTTCAAATGGACCTTTCCACCTAGTTAAAATTTTGCTTTTGATGATTGCACAAGTACAGAATGTGTCTCCTGATTTCAGTCCCTTCCCTTCTCTTCTATTCTATTTTCTTCATTTCCTGAGTTTTAACTGTTTTTCTAACACAATGGGTATCACCACTTCAAGTCTTTCTAGCCCTACTTAGCAATATCAAGCAGACCTCTTAGAAGTCTACCATACGTGAGTTAAAATGTGTAAACCTTGTTGCTATATGAGACACTTCTCTTATTACAAGCTATAGGTAGGATAGCAACTGATCCCACGTCTTACCATCTGCTTCAGTTACTGTTTTAACATGAATTTCAGTGGTTTGTTGAACCTGTCTACTAACAATCAGTGGATGGTAAACTGATGTTTTTAACTGTTTAATATGAAAACATTGGCACAACTGCTGCATAATCCTTGAAATAAACGATTACATTGATCAGTAAACATCTCCTTAGGAAAGCTCATGCTAGAGAATAATAATAGTTCTGGCAATAGATTTAATATCAGCTTCATATAATAGTAAAGCCTCCTGAAATTTTTGTGGCATAATGTGGTATGACCTAGATGTACTTAAGCAATAACAGATGAGTAGGTATGGTATATTGACGATTTACCCATGGTTGGTGTGGTTTGATCGTGAAGGGGAAGCCCACGTGATTAAACAAAGCCAACTATGGGGTAAAGCTTCAATATGCCCACACTCATAAGTCAGTTATTGCTATTCTACAATGACATTATTTAAGAAAGGAATTATTTACTTTTCTTAATGTCTTTGTATAATGGAGCCATGGTATTCCTCTGTGTTCTTTCCACATTCTTCTACTTTGTTGATGTACTATGCATGCGTATGGGGCTTACGTTCCCACTCTTACACAGTACATCAGTGCTTTGGAAAGCAAGCAATGGAGAAAGGAAGATCACCATTGCTTTTTTTTTTAAACTGTAAAATCCAGTTTAGAGGTACGAGAGCGACAAGGCAAAAATACAAGGAAAATCAGGTACATTTCTTTAGTTTTGTAGAATGCACCTGATTTTCCTTGTATTTCCTCTGCCCTCAGTACGTACCTTTTGATCAAAGTACAAAAGGAGAACCAAGCCCCAAACCAAAGCACAAAACAAATAGTTCCAAAGGGGCAGGTGGAGAAACCACTCAAAGTATGACAGGCTAAGAAACCACAACGTTTAATGTACACAGAACCTATTGATCTTTTAGATCAAGAAATGTTGCAAAGCCTTAAATGGGGGGGGGGGTCCCTATTGTAAATGTTTCTCTTATAAATGTTGAAAACTGCTAGAATAACAGGATATATGCTATTGTGCATTGCATTGCATTGTCATTATTTCATAACTTCACTCCTCAGTGATTTGCCAGAAAACCACAAATTCTATGAGGAACACACTTAACATATAAATCAAAATTTTGGGCACTTGAAACATAAACATCCAGAGCACATACTAATAGAAGAAAGTCTGGTCAGTCTACAGCAACTGGACCTTTTTCTATTGGTATATGCTTGATTTACAATGGGCATGCTGACTGGGCTGACCAATCAGCATGCACGTTTTTGAATACTAACAAGCTATCATTGTATAGCTATAACTATAATCTTACCCACTGTGAGATTTTATCAATAGGTCAACAATGTCCATTGCAATGTGTCCTAATGGCACCACTTATAACAGACATTGGATGAAGTTATTCATCCCATATCATGAATAGCAGAATATGTTTAAGAAACTTTTCTCAGCCTCTTAATGTGGCATCTTATACACATATGTTTCACATGTATATAGGAGTTTATGTATTATATGTATGCTTGCACTTTATTTTATGCATTTCTTAGACTTATTTTGTATATTTATTTAAACACATATTTTTTTCTCTCAATGTACTCAGACTAGATCTTTTAATATTTCCCTGTCTCTATTGAATTGTGCCATTATGTTTTAAATGTTGCTATGTACTAATTCTGCATATAATATATTTAATTAGAAAGACAATAATATATTCTCTGCTCTTTGAGCTTGGGTCGTGGCTGAAAAGGGTGAATACACCAGTCCACTTATTCAATGAACAAATAGTAAATAAATAAATACATTCATACATACGTACGTACATACATACGTACATACATACATACATACATACATACATACATACATAAATTAATGTCCTGGAACTGCTTTTTGACATTCTGGACAAGATAATATTTTTATATTTTTTATATAACTCCTGGCCAATAATATCTGGAAAATATTTGGGCCTTCATTTTACCCATCCACGTGTCCTCTAAGTTTATGATTATATTTTATAATTAATGTTCTGTAAGACATTGGCACTTGTTCCTGGTGTACAGTTTCTTCTTTATTTATACTCACCTTATATAAGAGATCATTGTTTAGTTCAAATTAAGGGTAAGCAGTAGGTTCATCTTGTTTTATCATTTCCCACTTTTCTATAGTCTCCCTTGCTCCCATTAAGGATTAATATTTCCACAGAGTTTTTCGAAGTTAATATGACTCAGCTCTAGGCTTGCTACATTTGGATCATTCTCCTCACTTGTTTGTTTGTGTCTTTCGGCTTTTCATTCTCCTCACTTGTCTGTTTTGTAATAGAAGATTCAGCTTCCTCTTCTCCTTCATCTAAATCTCCTGCAAATTATGGTTCTAAACAATTGCTTTTCAGTTTTGCTTTTTTCCTCACTCACTCACTCACTCACTCACTCACTCACTCACTCACTCACTCACTCACTCACTCACTCACTCACTCACTCAGTTTGTGTCCTAGTGTAATGCTGAGCTGGCAACACAGCCACCAACTGTGAAGGAGGACTATAACCACTGCCCCTAAATATGACACCCAGATGGCAGGATACTACTCCCTGAAGATGGCTGGTAGCAGTGGAGTTTGAATACCACCACCACTAATCAAAGGTGAAGTAATTACAAGAAAGTACACACAAGTCTGTTTCAATAACTAGTTTACAAAGTACTACCTGATTCCAAGAGTATAAAGGGAATATGTACTACTGTCCTGGATGTTTGTGTCTTTCGGCTTTTCCTGGTTAGGGGTCGCCACAGCAGAACTTCGGTCTGCTAATGATTGGCAGAGTTTTATGTGCTGGCTTGCCAGGCCTAATGCACAACCTTCAATGAAGGAATGCCCATTCATGCATGTAGCCACACAGAAGACGCTCTAACTGAGAATCGAACGGGCAACGTCTAACTGTGAGGCGACAACGCTACCATAGCACCACCATATGGGATTCTAAACTCCACACTCAAAATAGACTGCACACAGGCCACTTACGGAGTTGAGCCCATGCTCAAGTACTCCCATAGGCCCCTGTCTCACTGCTTTCTCTGTGAACCAATGCCTTAAAGTGCCCCTTTATCTATAGTAACTGTCTTTGTCTTAAATTAATCCATATATGAAATACACCTATTAATATGTCTTTCACTGTTAATAGGCCTTAAGTAGTTGCATGGTACACATGTGCCATGCTGCTTGCTACCAATAGTGCAAATAATGATTACCCTCTTGTCAGATAAACAACAGTATATAAATATAATAAATGAATACTATCCACAAGACCTTAAAGTTAAGTAAATTAACTTTACTTAAAGAACATAGTACAAGTACAGAGTAAAATAATAGTAGGTTAGCACAGGCAGGGAAGTCAAATAAAGACAATCAAAACAGGATGCATACAGAAGAATTTTAGCTCCAGACATTTAAGTTTACTGATTAGCCTACATAAAATAATACCCAGTAATTACAAATGTTTTTCTCAGTCCCTGGTGTCCATGACATAATCATCATCCTGTTGCTGGGAGAACAGGTAGTTAAGCCACTTCTTTTACTTATCATACAAACCACTGTAAGATTTTGAATACACATTCATGTCTGCTTTCCTTGCATCCTTAATCACCCTGGTGTCTTAACGAAAAGTTGTTGTTACATTTAAATTCCAGTCAAGATTTATTTTCATTTGTTACATTAACAATAGAAGTCAGCATGTCTGAAGAGTCAAAAAATCAAAGCCATCCTCTGTTCTTTGATATTCAGAATAATAAAGTTCAACTTTCTTAGCCATGGCCACGATGTACTGTAGATGCACATGAGAGAACAAACAATTAAAAAGAATGCATTGCATTTTCCTGTTTCATTTAGCCAGGTATTGCCATTAGCTTCATACCTAGAATCCCCTTTTAATAGAGATTTTTTTTTTCTATACTGACAGAAATGGATATAGGACTCTTAATAGGATTTCATTTCTTTCAACTATATTACTAAGTTATTTCTTATTGGGTAAATTCTCCTGTTCAGTACAGGCCTCCTTCTTAGAGTCATTTACTTTTATGGTTGTTTGTTTCAAGTTTTACACAAAGTTTGATTATCTGCTCAGAGTCTACAGTTTTTAAGTCTCATAATTTTGTTTCCTCAGATTACACATTTCTGTTATGAAATGTATGCTCCTTTAATCAGCTGTGTTCTTTACTTCCTTCTCTCCTTCTCTCTCTCTCTCTGGCAGGGTGCAAGGGAGTTACAGGGTTCACTGGAAACTTAAGTATGCACACAACAGGCTCATCCGAATAGGGAGTCTGAGTCCATTCAATCCAACCACCATTTAATTAGGACAAACTGTGTACCATCTCTGGCCTTGTGCTTTAAGTAAGGTTTAAGAACATCCAGTCTTCTGCATATATTTTAGCCTGCATAGTGACTAGACTGAAGACAGGTGTTTCAGTGTCCTAGTTTGTAAGCATTAACCTTATAGTCTGTAAACCCTCCTCCACTGACATCCTGCTGGTCAGCTTTTACTCTCTCTCTTTCCTAACAGACACTGACAATTACTCCTACTACTCAAACTGTTTTTCTTTTATATTTTCTTCACTTCTTCTAGACTTATTACTCCCATTATTTATATGCTCCTGGCTTTAGTGGAACTGCATGCCTTCAAGGACGTCACCCTTGGTCTCCCCCCTTCCTTTCTTCTTTCTCTTTGCCTAAGACAGTTACTAAACCAATTTCAGCTCTGAGCTAGTATCTGTGCACAGTCAACATCAACTCAGTGCACTCAACTGTCTCTTTAGTGTGTTTTTATTTTTCTACAGAAGTGTCCCTGCAAGAAAATAGATATGTATATAACAGTGAAGTCTGCAGTGTAAACACCAGTCTGTGGGCTATATGTGTATATAAATTATAAATATCATGGCAGCCTAAAACAAAGAACTTTGTCCACTATAATAGCTCCATTTTCTTAGACCACATCAGTCTCATTGGTACATTCTCCTTTAACTGTGCTCAATTCTTTGGTTTTAGCAGTCCACTGTCTCCCTTCCTTAAGTTTATTTCTCTTCTTGTATAACCACTTTTGAGTCCTCAGCCAGTATTTTTCCATAGCTGTACTGCATTCTAATTGTTTTCCTGATCTTTGTGTGTGTGTGTGGGGGGGGGGGGGGGGTTACCTAGGCTAATTACACAGAGTCTGTTGCTTGTTTCTGGGGTAATTTATATGTATCTTCTTTCCACTGCTCCACCCTCTATTGTGCTTTATACCTCACTCACCCCACAGTCTCTCATCATTCCTCCCCCCACAGCAGGGTGCAAGAGAGTAACGGGGGAAGTGATAAAAGAGAATCAAACGTTTGAAGTTTATAAATCTACTTTACCAATTGATTTACGTTTATCTAACTCGTGGTTTGTAGCCATCGTTGCTGAAGCTAATTTCTACCTGTAATTGTACCTTCTAAGTATGACTTGCAACCATTGTTTTTACTTTAGTTGATTTGTGTCAGCAGTTGTAATGCTGCCCAGTATTTGTCTTCATTTTTATTTTTATTTATTATTTATTTTACATTTGTTGACCGGGATAGTCCGACTGGATCCATGTCCATTTTCAGCAGAGGCCTGGGGAGAAAAGCTCCAAGGTAAACAGATACAATAAAAACAATGAAGACATAATTACAAATATGGTATTTACAAAGAATACATAGGCAAACAAGTTTACAGGTTAAAAGATACCACTGGTTACAGTCAGGAGAAAATTAACAGTAGCTAGATTAATAGATTATTCACATTCATGATGAGAGCTAGCCAGGCTTGTTACAGTGGCAAAGCCAGTTTAGTGCCAGATGTTGTTTGAGTTTGGCTTTAAATTGGCCTAGGGAGGAGAGCAAAGTAATATCAGCTGGAAGTAAGTTCCAGGCTCCGTCTGCAGAGTTTGCAAAGAGGGCATCCCCAGCTGCATTGTTAATTTTGATTGTCTGAATTAGTAGTTTGTTCGAGGATCGAAGCAGTCTTGGATTGTTATGGGAGGTGATAATATTTCCTACCTTTCCTGTAACTAGAGTTCCAGATACAGATTTGCTGTATCCAGGACTATATGTAAGCTTCTGAGCCCCCCAAGTCTTTCTGTTTTGAAGGGAAGCCTTCTAGCTTATCAGTGGGAGTGGTAAGCACTAGGTAACCTGTCTACCACATAAGGAGTGGTTCTGGCCCAGAAATTGTAGTTATTGGCCGTTTGGGCAATCTCTTCCATCTTTATCAACTTTCTGATTTGAAAGCCTGCATTTGCACTTGTTTTTGTCCTGTAACTCATCTAGTGCAGCTACAAATTCTTAGTTTTAGCTCTTAAATTTGCTTATTCATGCTCGGCACTTGTTCAGAACTTGTAATAACTAAATAAGCTACTAATAACTATAGCACTCAACCTTCCTCATTACCTGGAGGAAAACAGTTTTTGTACTTACTTTTCTCACTTGCTTAGAGAAAAACAGCTTTTGTACTCACTTTCCTCACTTATCTAGATGAAAATAGTTTTTATTCAGGCATGTAGAAGGGTCAGCTCCCAGTGTTCTCTCCTGTCTATCTGATGAATCTGGACATCTTAAGGCAATGTAGAAATTGCCTCATGTACACAGACAATCCTCTCCTCCTACCACCCAACACTACAACCTGTGAGAGATGCACTTATCTAGCCAAACTGGAGGTAAAGTTCTCTCCAACCAAGACTGAACTTGACAGTCATGAGGAGAAGGTAAACATTTGCACCACACCACACTCGTCACATAGTCTCACTAAATCTACACCACCAAAATCCACACATAGTAACACAAAAACATTTGCGGAGGCTCTCAATGATAATCTGTCTAAGCAACAGAGACCTCCAAAGCAGAAACGCAAGCAACCTCCATCCCCCAACACAACCTAAATGACACATAGCCAACAGACTTAGTGTGCCACTCAACCACAGCCAATAAGGCAAAACTATGCACCCAACACATTAGTCATAGGTGACTCTATAGTCAGGCACACTGATGTCCCTCTCACCAGGCTAAACAAGGGAAAGGTTACTGTCAGCTGTCTGTCGGGTGCCAGGATCTGCCATATAACCCGCACACTCAGGTCACTCCACAGCAAGTACAAATATGACTCCGTCATTGTCCATGTTGGTGTGATTGACCTGAGACATACCACCCTAGACTACATGAAAAGAGACATGGAAGAGCTCTCCAATCTTGTAGCCCAGGCAGGTATGACCCTAGCGCTGAGTAGCATTCTGCCATCGCCCAGAATGATACTGCAGTACAAGGACAAAATGATTGACTTCAACAATTGGCTAAGCTTTTGGTGTCATTCTAAGGGGATCCAGTATCTGTCTGCTTGGGATGACATGGTCAACAGACCACAATGCTTTTCCACAGATGGCCTGCACTTGTCACCCCTGGGATTCCAGATACTGGCTAAGGCTCTTGCTGCCCCTATAGTGCCTTTTTTAGGCAAGGTTCAAATGACAAATTCACTACTGTAGCAGGAACAGGCAAGCAAAAACTGAGGGTAATGCTACTCAATGCTAGAAGTCTAAATCTCAAAATGCACTCACTCGAGGCACTCCTTAAAATGGAGAACATCAATATCTGTGCAGTGACTGAGACCTGGTTCAAGGCTCCAGAGAGCATCCCTGCACTACCAGGCTATAACTCATACCACACATTTCGGCCATGTAACCTGGACCAAAACACCAAAGGTGGAGGTATGTCCATATTCATTAAGGATATCCACACCTCCAGGCTAGTTGCTCAGCATAATGCATCCGAGGTTATCCAACTAACTATGCAACTAACTCTGGGCAAAACTGCAATCCAAATTGTAGATTGCTACAGATCCCCCACCATGCCCCAGGATTCCCAATCCTCTTTTCCGGATGTACTGGAAAAGTATTAGGGTTCAACCAAACACCCCAATAATGGGCGACTTCAACTACCCCACCATTAACTGGGAAAACTACTCATGTACCAACTCCTTAGCTCAACACTTTCTGGAATTCATAAACTCCAATGCCCTTGATCAACTTATCCACACCCCCACCAGGGGCAACAATATCCTAGACCTAGTCATCACCAACATGAGTGACCGGTGTTCAACACCTGAAGTCAACTCCTCGTTGGTCCGATCCGACCATAAGCTAATCACCCTTGATATCTACATCCCGCCCCCACCCCCCCATTAAGGAAGCCACTGTAAAAAATGAATCCAAAGCCAACTTCATGCTTCTTAAGACAGAAGTGGCGAACTTCATGACACCCATGCAGATGGACAATACAGTTCCGACTGCTGAATCCTACACAAATGCACTCTATAAGCACTTACACAAGTGCATGGATCGTGCTATCCCAAACAGAACCAAGACACTATCCTCCAAAAAAGGAAGCCAATCTGGTGGTCCCCTGCCATAAACAAACTGAATAACAGAAGGAAGAAACTGTTGCAAAAGAGAGTAAAATCCCATGAGTAGAGGAGCTTCCTGGTCAGCCACAGTAAAAAGCTGAGATCCCTTATAAGATCCTCCAAAGCTAGCTACGAAAAAAAGAAAAATCTTCACTAATTCTAAGGACAACCACAAAGCATTCTATAGCTATGTCAAGAATCTCAATGGCAACACCCAGATCTCCTCTGAGTTACAGCACAACAGCACAAAAATTACAGAACCAACTGATATTGCCAACATCCTGGCAGATAGGTTCAGTGCTAACTTTACCCCCACCCCCACCCCCTAAAGGGCCCATATCTATACAGGAAGAATGCAGAGTCCCTGTAATCACAACTACGCAGGTAAAAGCTGCACTCTCTAAAGCCAAAAACACAGCATCCATGGGAATGGACAACATCCCAGGCTGCGTTTTACATGAACTTCAAAATGAACTGGCTCCCCACTTAAGCACCATGTTCAATAATAGTCTCGCATCAGGCTTTGTGCCCACTGAATGGTGCACAGCAACAGTTATCCCACTCCACAAAGGGTGAGCCACCACTAATCCCTGGAACTATTGACCTATTAGCCTGATGAGCCTGGTCTGCAAGGCCATGGAATGTATCATCATGGAACTCATTAACAAAGACATTGGTAACCTTCAAACTCTGTATCCCAACCAGTTTGGGTTTGTGAAAGGCAGATCATGCCTCCTGAATCTGATTGACTTCTTTAAGGCAGTGAACAAAGCCGTAGATGAGGGTAAGGTGGTTCACATAGCCTATTTTGACCTTGCTAAGGCTTTCAACACCATCCCCCATTCTGGAATTATAGCTAACCTCACTAAACTAAGTATAAATCCCTACGTCACAAGATGAGTTGCCAACTGGCTCACTGACAGAGCCCACACAGTAAAAATTGCAGACTCCAAATCTGACCTCAAAGCAGTGACAAGTGGAGTACCACAGGGTTCCATCCTGGGACCTCTCCTTTTTGGTATCTACTTCTCTGAAGTACAGGCTAACACAGAAGGCCTATGGCTAACAAAGTTCACAGATGACTGCAAACTAGGAGCCATAGTCAAGTCCCCAAATAATGTGGACTTCCTACAGAAGGGCCTCGCTGAGACTGGTGTCAGAGCTATGGTCTCAAGCTCAATGCCAAAAAGTGCAGTGTCATCCCCTTTGGTAAAAACTCTGTACCCATGAACTACTACATAGGCAGCAATCTACTTAACACCGAATGTGTGATAAGAGACCTTGGGACCCAGGTGGACAGTAGTCTCTCCTTTGATAGTCACATCGCCACAGTAGTCAGGAAGTCCTTCTACGTGGCACACCTCATCATAAAAGGGTTCTCATCCAGGAAAAAAGAGGTCATTGTTCCCCTCTACTCAACACTCATTAGACCCATTATAGAGTACAACGCCCCTTTTGGAATGTACCTCACAAGACATCTGCAGCAGCTGGAAAGGCCACAGAAGTACCTCACAAATAGGATTACTGGCCTCAAACAAATGCCCTACACTGACTGTCTCAAAAAACTCCAGCTTTACTCCATAGCATATCGCCTACTCTGAGGTGATCTCTGCCTAACATATAAAGCTATGTCAAACCCAGAGCTGTTGGACATGCTACACCTAAAGAAATCCCAATCCCTCCGAGCTACATGCTCTAGGGACCTAAACTTTGTCACCACAATAAACAGGACATGCTGGAGGGATAGATTCCTGTCCCAGAGACTTCCCATACTCTGGAACAGGCTACCCATCTATGTCAAGCAAAGTTCTTCATTAGCACTCTTCAAGAAAAATCTTGATGAGTGGATGGGAAATAGGAAATACACCCCAAGGATCACTTCTGTGTCTCTGCTTGACAGTGGCACAGGAAAATAACTTTCTTGGGTGGCGTAAGCCAGGGAACCTTGTTGGCTAAGCTTATGTAGGCCCTTGGGCCGATAGCCTAGTACCTTCCTATGAACCTATGAACCTATAAGGGCTGGTGTATTATCTGGATTATAGAGGATTTTATTAGCCATGATCAGAAGATTATATTGGATTAGACTGGGAAGTTCTAGCCACCCAAGCTGTTTAAGATGTATGCAGTGGTGCGTTCTAAAAGGCAGATCAGTGGCAAACCTGGTAATGTGATTGTAACAGGTTGACAGTCTACTAAGTACAGATTTGTTTAGATTGGAGAGAAGGGGGAAGCGTATAGAAGTGTTGAAAGTAGGTGAGAGTGAGCTATAGCAATCTTAGCTGGAGGGGTTAGGAAGGCTTTTATTCTATACAGTGACCCAAGTTTTTTATTGATGGTCTTTTTTGGTTGGTGTACATGTAGGTCAAATTTTAGGTTATTGTCAATAACGGTACCTAGTAGTTTTGTAGAGGGGTCGGGGGAGATTGTGCCATCATTTGCATTACGGTAAAGGTAAAAGCAGCAGACCTGTGTTGGTGAGAATAACAGCATTTTAGTTTTTTTGGGGATTTAGTAACAATTGACATTCAGAGAGCCAGTTTTCTATAGTATTAAAGGTGGACTGGGTAGCAGGCCTCAAGTCTGTAGGAGATGTAGCTAAGTAAATCAGGTTGGAGTCATCAGCATATTGGATACAGCTGACATTTGGGATGACTGTATATAAGTTGCTAATAAAGATGGAAAACAATAGGGGCCCTAATATGGAGCCTTGTGGTACTCCAAGGGTGTTCAGTAATAGGTTAGAGAGCTTGTTCTGCCAAAGAACAGCCTGTTGTATCCCATTGAGGTAGGATGTAAACCATTTAAGGGCTTTGGAATCTAGACAGAAACTTTGCAGGGTGTGAATCAAAAGTTGGTGATCAACCATGTCAAATGCCTTGGAAAGATTCAAGAAGAGGGCTGAGGATATGTGATTATTGTTACAGTTATTGTTTATAGTATTGGTAAAAGCCAGTAGGGCTGAAGTCATGCTGTGGTGTGAATGGAAGCCGTGTTGGGTATCGGCCATGAGGTGCTTTGGGATTAGGTGGTGCATGAATTGTTTGTGTATACATTTTTCCATAATCTTTGTAAGTGGAGAAACTATAGCTATTGGTCTATAATTGGAGAATTCAGTGGAGGAACATCCTTTATGTAGTGGTATTATGTAGGGTGTTTTCCAAATGGTGGGAATTTTAGCCTTTACTACGCTACGATTAATTAGTATTGATATTGGATAGGCAATGGCATCAGTTAATTTTTGAAGGTACATGGCGGGGAGTTGGCCGGTGGAGAGTGTGATGAGTTTTAATTTTTTGATCAAGGTACAGGTAAGTGATGTGGACACTGGTTGGAAGCTGAACGAGAGTAGGTTCATAGGGATGGTACTATCAGGACCAGGGGTGCTAGGAGGTAATTGGCTAGCTAGGGCTTAAATTGTCTCAGTAAATAAACAGTTAAAACTGTCTGAGACCTCCTCAGGGGATTTATGAATGGTAGCAGTGGGGATAGGTGTAGACATTTTTCCAGGATGAAGTAGATTATTCAGACCTGCCCAGAGCTTCTGAGGATTGTCCTGGTTAGTTGTCTGTAAATTACAGTAGTATTGCTTTTTGTTATGTAGAATGGATTTTTTTGTTTCATTCCTAGCTTGCCTGTATTTAACATGATCATGGAGATCTTTAGTGGAGTGCCATAGAGCCCAAAATTTGTTTCTACTGGTAATTTTTAGTCTAGACTCTTTAGAAAGCCATGGTGCAGTTTTTGCTTTTGTTCACTTTGAGCGGGCAGGTGCATGCAGATCAAGGATTTCAAGAAATTTGTTGTTAAAATATACAACTTCCTCCTCTAAGGGGAGGTGTTTTAACATAGACCAGTTGCAGGAGTTAAGTTCCTGTTGGAATTTGGCAGGGTCAAAGCCTTTTTTGTTTCTGACTTTCCTGAGTAAGGGTTGTTGTGGATTAATGGCTTTTTGCTTAACTATGTAAGTGAGAAGGTGGTCACTTAGGTCATGGGGAGGGTACCAGCAGTGTACAGTTGGGGGTTACTATTTACGAGTACCCAGTCGAGTATGCTTTCTTTTTGGTTGGGTTTACCTAGCCTGGTAGGGGTGGTTATGGTTTGTGTAAATGCTTGCAGGTTGATTGGGTAGAAGGGGATTCTGAAGAACAGGTGCCCCAGTCAATGTTAAAGTCTCCAAGTAATATTGTTTCTTGGGGGTAATGAGATGATAGCTAGTGAAGGGTGTCTTCAAGTGTGGCTATATTATTACCTGGGGGAATATACATACAGATGATGTTGATGAATTTACCTTTGTTAAGTTGCAAACTAGTGGCAAGAATTTCAGAGTTATTAATCTGAGGTGGTTGATTAACATCTATGGTCACATTCAACTCAGACTTGTAGAGTATAGCTACCCCCCCCCCCCTTTCTGGAAGCATGATCCAGCCTGTGCATATTATACCCAGGTGGTAACACTTCATTGTCAATAGTATTAGGTTTTAACCAGGTCTCAGATAGACAGAGAATCTCAGGGGACTGGACAGCCAGGAGGGCATGCAGTTCATGTACCTTGTTATTAATGCTCCTAATATTGAGATGACAGACAAGGAGAGAGTTAGTTGGTCTACTGATTATAGTATATGGCATAGGTTACAGGTAGAGGGGGTGTATATATCAGAGGTGGACAGGCCTGGGTTTGGGTGAATGTCACCACCAAGTATGAGGTTAGGTCTACACTTAGTGATAAGCTTCACGTGTTTGTTTATAATTTTGTAGTATTGTCTAGATCTAGAGCTAATGTGCCAGGGGTTGGTATGCTGAAAGAGTGAACAGGATGTTGAGTTGGACCCATTGTTATTAGCATTCATAATTCCACTGTTTCATAAGGATGGAATGTTTATTTTATTAGCATAACTGTTTACAACTAGTGTTAAAAAAATCTAGAAAGTTTATCTAAACTGTAGCAATCTCATAGCACTAGCAAGTTCTTTCACTGTCAAAAAAGAGTTTGTTGGAATGTAAGTTAAACTAAGTGCTTATTATAATGTCTGTTCTATTTAAAGTGCTTGTGAGGTTTGGAGCTATTTCTTGCAAAAATGTCCTGCCTTATCCTTCATTTCTCAGTGTTCCTTTGTTCCTAGTGCTAAAAAGCTGCTTTTTGAAAGATTATTGTCCTTAATTTGTAAGGCTGTTAACAAAATAGTAGTTTGTTTCCTTCTGGGGATGAGTTGTTTAATGTGGCAAGCCAAGTGGCTCCATCACAGCAACTGTATTACAGAACTTAATTTCTATATTTATTAATAAACCACTTACAATTTCAGTGCATTCACTGGTGGCAGTGTTCTGTTGCATATTGTTCATCCCATAGTAATTTAATTGGATTTCTACTGAACCTCAAATACATATTCTTTTTTGTTTTTCTCTTTTTTTTCAACAGGCTCACTGGAAACTTAAGTATGCACACAACAGGATTATCCAAATAGGCAGTCTGAGTCTATTCAATCCAACCACCATTTAGTCAGTGCAAACTTTGTACCATCTCTGGCCTTGTGCTTTCAGTAAGTGTTATGGGTATCCAGTCTTAGGAGTATATTTTAGCCTGCATAGTGACAGGTCTGAAGACAAGTGCTTCAATGTCCTAGTTTGTAAGCAATAGCCTTATAGTGCGTAAATCCTCCTCCACTGTCATCCTGCTGGTCAGCTTGTACTATCTCTTTCCTAACAGACACTGACATTTACTCCTACTACTCACACTATTTCTTTCTCTTATATTTTTTTCACTTCTTCTAGACTTGTTACTCCCATTATTTTTATCCTCCTGTCTTTCTTTAGTGGAACTGCATACCTTCAAGGACATCACCCTTGGCCTCCCACCCTTCCTTTCTTATTTCTCCTTGCCTGTGACAGTTACTAATCCAATTTCAGCTCTGAGCTAGTATCTGTGCACAGTCAACATTGATTCAGTGAACTCTACTGTTTCTTTACTGTGTTTTTATTTTTCTATAGACGTGTCTCTGCAAGCAACTAGATATTTATGTAACAGTGAAGACTGAAGTTTGAACACCAGTCTGTGGGCTATAGTTGCATGCAAATTATAAATATTATGACAGCCTAAAACAAAGAACTGTGTTCACTATAATAACTCCATTTTTCTTAGACCACAGCAGTCCCATTGGTGTTTTCTCCTTTAAATGTGCTAAATTCATTGTTTTTAGCAGTCCACTGTCTCCCTTCCTTAAGTTTCTTTCTCTTGCTGTAAAACCACTTTTGAATTCTCAGCCATTTTTTTCCAGAGCTGAACTACTGCATTCCGGCTTACTTTTTCTCATTGTTTTGGTGGTCTGTGGGAGCTGATGTAAGTTTTTGGACTTTGCATTTCAAAGTCCATAGAAACCTCCTTACATTACACAGTTCTTCAAATAGTCAAGTACAAATTTTTTCCTGTTTTCACCATTAGTCAAGTCAAGGTGATATTGGACTAACTCTCCTACTAAAACTGTGTCCTAGAGCAACAAAATCAAGACTTTCATCTAATAGCACAGAGACATTCTAAACTACATTGTTCCTTTTACTTATCTCTCATAGGTTCATAGGTTCATAGGTAGGTACTAGGCTATCGGCCCAAGGGCCCACGTAAGCCTAGCCAGCAAGGTTCCATGGCTTACGCCACCCAAGAAAGTTATTTTCCTGTGCCACTGTCGAGCAGAGACACAGATGTGATCCCCAGGCTGTATTTCCTATTTCTCAGCAAATCTGTGGCTGTTTATGTTGTCACTGATTGTTTTCTCTGTCTCTTCACAAGTTTTCAATGCACTTTGTTCGCTCCACTCTCTACCTACCCCCAAATTCCACCCCCTCTTACTCTACATTTATACTTCCATAGTACCACCCTCATATTCCTCTAACCAATACCATCAGTTCCTTCCAGTGGGAAAACAATCACTGCAATTACTCCCAATAGTAACACCCACTCAGGTTTACCACTCAAGACTCTCTCTCTCTCAAACTGTCTTAATCCTTGCCTCCTATAACTATCAAATTACATCTCTACAACCAACCTACTACGCTTCTAACATTTTGCTGTCCTACTTTACAACAAAGATAAAACCCAAGTTAAATAAGATGCCCCTAACTCAGATTATTTTACTATGTCTCCTCACTCTACTAGCCTTCATCACCAATTATCAAATCCACCTCCTTCAAATGCTTAGGACATCAACAAATATGCACAAAGAATATCAACATCTACCCAGCCTGTCTTTCTCCATAACACCCTAACTCTACAAACAAACCATAATTGATTTATTTTGTTCTATAAATATCTTAAAATTAAGCATCCAAATTTGCAATCAAATATAAAACCAAGACCAAAATATAACTAGCCACACTCTTCCCTCTGTAAAATATCACTTAAAAAAATTAGCAGAGATATTCACCTCAACCCTGGTCCCACTGTTCATAAAACCATTACTTCCAACCCCAAAATAAACCAGTCACCTAATACATCTCAGCAAAAAACATAATCTAAACTCACCTTGCTAAATATGAACCTAAGAAGTATGTGCAATAAAATCCATGACATACATGTTTATCTTGCCACATACACTCCTGATATGGTTATAACTACTGAAACTTGGTTAAAAAATAAATAGATGATAATGAAATCACCATCTCAGGATAAAATATACTCAGGCATGACAGACAAAAGAAGCGTGTAGGTGGTGTAGCAATCATCTATAGAAATTCCTTGACCATTACCTTACTTCCACAGGAAATACCCAAATTTAACAATGCTGAACTAGTAATAACACTCCTAAAAATTAACAATAACAAAACTATATGTTTAAATGCAATTTCTATACCACAAGGGAATAACGCTGATATTGCTGAAAGCATCTTGTATTGGATTAACCATGAAACTATAATACTTGGAGGCTTAAATATAGACTGGAAACTCATGAATTCCACTACCCCTACTGAGTCCATAAATGTGTACAACTTCAGACAATTAATAATGACACCTACTAGAATCAATAAAACTTCAGTGAGACACTCAACAATAGACTGGATTCTTATAAACAAACCAGACAAACTGACAAAAGTAGGCTGCCTCCAAATGGTAAAAGTGATCACATACCAAAATATGCTATTAGAACTCACCATAACCTAGATAAACATATTATCTATAATCAAATTTGAATTACAACCAATTTCAGCAAAGATATTTTCAATGAAACACTAAAAAATATAACTGAAATGTCCAACCCCGCACCATGGCTGATGAAGGAATAAAAAAAAATCATGATAAAAAGGAAAAAAGCCTGGAACATTGGTATAAAAATAGAACTCAGAATGCCTTCCAGCAATGTAGGCATCTTAGAAACCTTGCAAAACTCCATGTCAAACAGGATAAGCAAACATATTATACCAACCTATAAGACAAACATATAAATAAACCAAACATTTTGGTCATCACTAAATAAAATGCTCTACCCTAGCAATACTAATCCCTCTCCAAAAACAAATTACATGATAGACTCTATCCCTACAGTTTAATTCCTACTTTATACAATAAATTTTATCTCTCTTAGACATTAGCACATCTACCTCTTCACGCTACTTCTATCCAATCAAAACCACCCACAGCTCTTTCACTTTAGTCCAGTACCTACCTTGCTTGTAAGGAAGTTGCTCCTTATACTAAAAACTACTTTTGTACCCATAGACCAATTACCATCAGACTACCTAAAATGGCTGCAGATGTCATAGCCTTCCACATTCCCATACTAATTAATAGGTCTGTAGCAGAAAGATACATCCCATCACTGTGGAAAAAAATCCTACATCATACCACTGCACAAAGGTGGCACATCTAAAGAGTTTAATAACTGCAAACCGATAACAATTTCACCCCAAAATATTAGGGAAATGCATCCATATGCAGCTGATGCAGTACCTAACCTCAAATAACCTGTAGACAGAAACCCAACTTGGTTTTAGGCCCCAGCACAGCACAACTACTGCTCTACTAGATTTTACCAGCATAATCAACTAACATAGAAATGATTGTCTGCTTGCGTCCACCATGTTCTTAGACCTGTGAAAGGCATTTGATACTGTCTTGCACCAGCAACTGTTGGTTCGAGTCTCCCCAATAGGACTTTCACAATACTCCTTGTTATGGTTCCTTAGTTACCTATCTGGAAGGCAACAAGCCATTAAATAGCAACAAACTTACTCGTCCTTTCAACCAGTTACTACAGGTGTCCCTCAGGGCTCTATCTTGGGTCATCTCCTATTTAATATATTTATTAATGACCTCCACACCTGCACTCAAAATGCTAGTTTAGTTAAGTATGCAGATGACTCAACACTAATATGTGCAGCCTCAACAATAAATAAGCTCCAAGACATTACCCAACAATCTTTCTCCTCTGTAGAAACCTGGCTCAAAGAATCAAACTCCTACTCAACCCCAAAAAAATTGAGTTAATGATTTTCACCTCAAAAAGTTGCCAAAATCAAAAGAAATCTTTTACCATAAAGTCAGCAAATAATACTCTGATTGAAACTACAACTCATAGTAAACTTCTAGCCATTATAATAGATGAGTCTCAAATATGACCACCATATACTATATACCATTAAATCTACACTAGGCTCCCTTTATAGGAACAATGGACTCCTTACAGATACTGCAAAAATACTCTAGTCACCACCTTCTTGCTGCCAATTCTCTTATATCCCATTCCTATCTTAACAAACTTAAACAATACTCAAAGAAAGAAACTTGCCTCCTGTTACAAATAAAATAGTTAAATTTGCCACCAGTCTCCCTCACAGGACCCACAATTGTCTTAGCTTAAAGCAACTAAACGAACTTGAACTGCACAACTCTCTAACATATTCACAACTAACTACAGCACACAAACTCACTCATTATACAGAAAAATACCCTGCACCTCCATCCTAGTAACAAATTCTTATTACTTACAAATAAGTCAAATAATTTTGCAGGAGACTCACTCTACTCCCAATACATTGTTAAACTCTGGAATAGTATCCCCATGCAAATAAAACTCTCTGACACACTCAGTAGTTTTAAACCACTGCTTAAACATCTTAACCAATCTTGGTTCTGTACATGCTCAACAGAAGGATAAAACTTTCTGTTCACTGTATGATACTCTCCTTAAATATAATATTCTCAGCCTCTTACTGAAATTACAAAATTTTTATACATAACTGCTGCCTGTATAATCCATTAAGTTGTACATGTGCTTTTTCTTGAGTAACTTCCACCTCTATAAAATCTTAGAATATATAAATGTAACTACTGTTTGTGTACAAATGTAAATAGAAATGTAACTACTTTGTGTTTTGCTGGAACTTAGTATAATGCAATGTAAGCAAATGGAGCTTTTCTCCCCAGGCCTCCTCTGAAAATGGGTATTACTCAACTGGACTTTCCTGGTAAGCAAAAATAAATAAATACATACATACATACATACATACATACATAAATACATAAATACATTAATAAATAAATAAATAAATCCCTGCTTTGTAACACTTTCAGGCTGTAATGCTTTACTGTGTAATTCCCTTGAACTGGTTCTGTTCCTGCTGGCTGATCCATCACAGAACATATATCCATTGTTTCTTCATATAATTCTACTTCACTGCCTATTATTGCTGCTTCACAATCTGAAGTTTTACTAAAGCATTTTTTTTTCTTTCAGGTCTGTACTTGCATGGTTCATGCATGTTTGTGCTGGTAACTGCTTTTTGCTTGGCTCCATGCCTTCTATTTTGTTCTTTTAATACTAATGCTGACATTTCCGTCTCCCTTAATACACAGAGTATTCTGGTAAGTCCTTATTTTGAGAGTCTGATAACTCGTGGCATTACCTTTATCATTTAGCTGCATCATTATGGTAGTTCTCTTAGAAGATTCTATCTTCTATGCCAACTTTTCTTCCTTTGTTTTGATCTGATATTTCTAGGTGTCTGCCAGAAGCATGGTTCAGACCAAGCCTTCCCCATTTGCATTCTGAGATAGTATTACACTTGATAGGTCAATTTCTTCTTCATTAAGGCTATCTTTCTGCTGCAAATCATTTATGTCTTTTCCTTCTTCCAGTAACTTCCACAGAACTTTAACTCAGGTAAAATCTTTCCCAGTTATAGCATCATTGGGTCATTTCAGAGTTATAGTTGGACTCTTGTGTCTGCATCAGGGTTAGCCACCCAGTGGTGTAAACCTTGGCTCGAGATGATTGTCACAATGGAAGTGACACCCCGACTCCATGTGAAAAATGGGAAAAGGGGCTGAGCAGAAAGCAGAAATTACCTCTACCTTATGTATATTGTAAGTCTACATTTGCAGTGCACACAAAGGAACTTTTCAGTAAAATGACTATACTGCCTGTATCCAATGAACCTTGTAGTCCCTTGCTTTCCAAAAACATCATGCATTTCATCAATATTCATTACACAGTCCCAGAATGTAAAGCTAGTAAATTTAACATTGATATTAACATATATCATTGGTATTTCTTTCTTATATATTTCAGACATTTGCACATGCCTAGCAGTAACACTTTTCCCTTTATTGATACAAGTTCTATATGCATGACCTTTCCTCTCACACCTGTAACATGTTAGCTCAGTTAACAGGCATTTTGTGTTTATGTTTAAAAGTTAATGCTGACTTGTCTACTCTTGATTTGGGTTCATGTGTACTCATTACAGTTTTAAACAAGGTATAATTTCTAGAAAATGTTATTCACTAGTTTGGAATATTACAGGTGAACAGACATAATTACTCATGAAATGCAAAAAACAACACTGTGAAACTTTTCAAGTCTCTTAGCATCAGTTTCTCTGCAGTGAAAACTATGACTTTTAAATGCAATAGAAACATCATGTGTCTCCATTGTAGGTAAAGTACTCTCTAGCATAGGTTGAGATACCAGTTAGTTGGTACAAAAGGCCTTTGCCTACATTCTTCAGCAGATGTGATATTTTGATGATATTGGGTACAGAAGTAATTACAATACAACTTATTTTCTGTTAACAAGGTGATTTATCCAGCTTGTGAAGCAAATGTTTGAACACAGTATAGTATCATGAACAGAAAATGACAAGGTACAGATTTCTTCACCACTCAAGTAAAAAGTCCAAGAATAAAGCTAGCTTCTGGTCCAGCTAAGATGAAGTTTTTGAAGACTGCAAAAAATAAGCCTGAATTTCTACCTAAAGCATCCCGCTCCAAGTCCAAGATTACACAGTTACTCTAGAGTACTCCCCACCCCTGCTCTAGGTAGTTGGGGACATTCTCCTTCCTGGAAATCCCTCTGCAGACATGACGACCTACCTCTGACTGAAGCATAATGGCAGTCTTCATTCAAACTTCAGTCCAGGACAATGAGCCTCCCCTTGAGACTGCAGTGAATCTATAGCAAATGTGGCACACAGGACAATGAGCTTTCCATCTGAAACACCAGTGAATCTGCCATGGCTTAGAGGAGCCCCCATTTATACAAGAACAAATTACATAACTGGTCTTGTAATCATCCATTAACCCAACACGTAGAAGTGTCTACTCTATCTAATATATAACATTGCATGACTGATTTTAAAGAAGCATCATTATTTGCACAATATTACCATCACAGTGACATTAATAATGCTTTCCAGCCACAACACTTATAATATAGCATTTTTTAACCATCACATTGACATTAAATATTGCTTTAACATTATACAATATTTACATCACATATATCATCTGGTACCCCCAGCTATTACAGTGTGCATTTGTGTGTGTGTGTGTGTGTGTGTGTGTGTGTGTGTGTGTGTGTGTGTGTGTGTGTGTGTGTGTGTGTGTGTGTGTGTGTGTGTGTGTGTGTGTGTGTGTGTGTGCGTGCACATGTATCTCTGGGAAATTGTAAACTGAGTGGCACAACGGGGCAGTGTTTGACATTATTACCTCACATAACTTAGTTCTAGATTGGTTCTTGGCTGGATGTTTCTGTGTGGCGTCTCCTGTTTCTTCCCACATCTGAAAACATGCCATAGGTGAATTCATAATCCTCCAAACTGCTTGTATGTGTGAGTGCCATGTGCAAGTGAGTGTGTGTGTGCATATGCCCTGTATGATGCCCCAGCATTGGCCCAGTAATCAAGAAGCCTCAGTCCTCACCACTTGCAACAGTGGGGAACATACACACTGGGAGGATGACAAGTACACACACAGTAAAGAGCAATTTCCCTTAAGACCACACAGAGATCACAGTCAGTCTGGGGCTGGTTTCTCCCTCTTTCTCCAGATCTCCAGTAAGACTCCTCACTGGCACAGCTATAGGGGTAGGATCTCACTGAGTGGCCAAACCAAGATCTCCAGCACCCTCTCTGTCCAACCAGTGCTTCGTGTCCCTGCCCAAGTGACTGACAGACATACTCTTTGAGATTTGATTTATATACAAACACAGACACACACACCTGGGAAAGGCTATCACAGGTTTACTAGCAATGCCCCCTTCTGCCCAGACTATAAGGAAGTTCTAACTGCCACCAGCCACTACTTATCAGCTACTTTAAGGCACTTAACAAAGGGTGTCCAATCCTACTGTGTAGTGTTACTATTAATCCAAATGATAGTTTGACCAAGAGTAAGGCTATTTAGGAGTGGTCTGTACAGTGTCACCAATACATATGCAAGTACTCTAAGAGCTTAAATATCTCTAAACAGACCAGCTACAATTAAAAGGTTTAAATATATTTAATAATAAATAATAAAAGAACAAGACAATACTCAGTAAGTAATTAGCTACATCAGAGTTCAAAATCACAAGGAATATTTAAAACAACATTGCAGGACAGTCTCAAATAAATAAAAAGCATCTAAGCTACACTTTGCTATATTCCTATCTGAATCTAAAAGAGTTACTATGCCCTAAAACTTACTTACAGTAAGGCAAGTGCAGGAGTGAGTGGATGTTTCCAGCTGATGTCATTAGGTCAAAGGCAAAATACAAAATGCACAGTCTCTCTCTCTGCAAGAGTTCTTAAATTAATATCAAATATTACTGCTGGGTTAGCTTGAATGACATTACTTTTTGTCACCTGACTTCAGTTCCAAGACTAAACCCCCTTTGTCAGAAACTAACAGAATTTTAGCATCTCCCTGTGAGAAATGCATATTTCTCAGATGTTTGCAGATCCTGGAAGTCATAAAGCATTAAAACACTTCTACATCTTAAGCCTAGTAATTACTACTCTTTCAAGGCAATACAACAAAAATTCTGGATCTAGACATTGTGTCTGCTACTGCACTGAAACTGAGAGATAACATCTCTTTTATTACGTGGTTATGAAACAATTTCATTTCAACTATTTTCTATGAATTTTTTTCAAGTTAACCTCCTGTGTTCCAGTTTCCATTAAACATATACATCTAAACAGTCACAATAGTGCAGGTACATTCCTCTCCTATTCCAATAGAGCATGCTGTGTTTACATTTTATCTCAGCTCTTTACACACACTTCTGTATAAATCATATCAATATTCACAAATGACAGAATTATTTACCAAATTCCAGATAGCTGGGCTGGCAGTATTTCCCTTTGTCACACCCTCTTATATATTTGTATCCCATTCATGATTAGTTCCAATGTCTTATGCCCACATTGTAAAAGTTAAGTTCTGGCTCCCCCTCAACCCTAATTTAGAGTATGAATGAATTAATGAATAAATAAATACAAGAACAAATGAATGAATATTCAGTGTTTAAGTGGTTCAAAATGCTTTTGCAAGTTTTCTGATATATCTGAATAAGACCCTGTTGCTGACATGACATTCTGTAACATAAGTGATAAACTTTGTCACTTATCTCATGTAACAACAATGCTCCAATTCTTTTCTCTACTGAAATATTTATTTATTTATAGTTACATGAACATTAGCCATGTAGTTAGGCAAGTGTGGCATCCTGTCATAATGAACACATAAAAGTGATGGAATTTGCTTCATTTTCTATTAGCTTATGTGTTTATTGTGTTTCTAAGCAGCAAACAAAGATACTGTCTATTGTAGTCGGTTCACTAATATGTACAAGTATCATGCAGTTTTAAACCTTTTTAACCACTCAATGAATGTGCATTTATATTCCAGTCAATACATTTTGCTCCCTAGGATCCACTAACAATAGTGTAGGCTCCGCTCTAAGCCTACACAATGTAAGTGTGTTAGTAAGATGTGCAGCAGCAGTAATCAAATGTGCATGCTGTTCATCATGTCTACCCATTTGCAAGCAGCTTTTTGTGGTGAGCCATAGTGTTCATGGCCATGGAAAGGTGTTTGCAAGCATGAGCAGAGAATGTCAACAAAACACTGCATATAGGCAAAGCTCAGATACAAACAAGCACTGTAACCCAGACATATTAAAGGCAAGTACAATGAAAGGATACAGAAGGAGAGGAACTGAAATGGAGGAACTGTACACAAATAAACTGTTTTATACTGTATGACTAATTAATGTGGAAGGAAAAATATGTAACATGTACTTGTATACTGCTGGCAAATATGATGAGGTATCTAAGAAGCATTTCTGACATAAATCCTGCAATGCTGATGGAATGACAATGTCAATAATAATAACTTAGTTATGCACATAACTAAAAATGGATGTGCTAACAAAGGATCTGATAGGGGAATAAAGTTGCAGTATAACAATGGGGAGTGAAAATGTGATATGCATGTTAATTGAATGCTGAGTTAAGATAACTGTTAGCAAGGACAGAAGAACATTACGGGATAATTGCACAGAATGCATTGCATAGACTGCAGTCATTGCATACGAGATGTATATATAGGGAATTTTATGTAAGCTAGCCAATAACACTGCTGTATTCCCCAACTCATCATGTATACACAAGAATGGACCTTACAGCTGTAAAGTCAGGTACATCAGAAATGGATATGTTTTTGCAAACAAATGACAGTGGCACTAATAGGAAAGATGTTTATCACCTACAAATATGTAATAAACAGGCAAGTGTTGTATAGTCATGTAAATGCTAAAAGATAATTTAATAACACACAACATACATAAGTGACAAATAACACAAATCGGATGACATGTCATAAGTTCAGGTTTTCCATTGCTGATTTTCAAATATCTGTGATGTTGTTATACTGAGCATGCTTACATGGAATTACATGAAACTGCAACATAACAGCAGTTCAACAACAGCAACACAATAGAAAGTGCTGTAACTAATCACAGTTTCTGATTGTCTGGTAACATATTATACAGCAAGAAGCATTTATAGAATCCTTCATCTGCCATTAAACTGTATAATGTGATTAAAAACAACTGCAGTAATAAAGACATGTGCAGATGAAGACATGCAATGCAGAGCATAATTATCTTGGGGGCAGCTAATGCATGTGAGCAATGAACAACATAATAAACATTTGCATCAGGTCATTTTTGAACACATGCCAGAAGAGATATCAGAGAGATGCATAACAATCATGGACACCAGAGAAACATGCATTTCGGTCATGTCATAAAGAAATCCCTTGAAGGGCTTACAGCACTTTCCTATCATAAGGTGCATGGATGATCTACCTTGTATCACAATTCCTAAAAACATGGCCTTCTGAGTGTGCCATAACTATTGTCTGTATGTAAGCCACTGTTGTCTGACAGACAGACAGATGTTACCAGATTCAAACCCAGACCTCTATATTGACTGCATGTACCACATCAGATAGCAATGGAGGCTGCCACAAATAACTGAATTGAATGCATGTAGTAAGAATGGAGTTACAAATATAATATGAGCAATCATATTTAGTCAGTATGCTGGAAAGGAGCTACACATCCACACAACAGTGAGCAGTATAATCTCTATGCTTCTTTGACAAGAAAGCTGCTTTCATTGTGTAGTGCTCCAGAATTGAACCACAGTCTTTCTGTTTAGGTATACTATACAAGCCAGTACATGATGCATATGCCACAGTAGCACTCACAATACAATGTTCCCAAATAACCATTTCATTATTATGCAATCGCAACGTCTGATGATATATCATTGTCCAACATAAAAATGGATAACAATTACTTGATACAGTGGTGTTTGTGTAATGTCAGTACAGTCATATAAGGTTGCCCTTTCAGGAATTGAACAGAAAACTATGTGACTCTACCAACTAATAACATGTGGATCAACCACACACACCACAGTGGAAGTCTTAACACACGTGACCTATGTTAACTTAGTGCATAAGATGTATGTGTTGTAAGCAATCTTTGAGATAAAATGGATGATGAGGCCTCTCCCACTGTAAATGGACACATTACAACTGTCGTAAATACCATTCAAGCATTACAGAATAAGGCCCAACAATGCTAACAGACACTAAATGTGGATGTTGTATACATAAGCATTTGACTACAGAAAATACATGATATCGTATAGGATGAATGTACCCCAGTAGAAGTGTCACTACAATTGTGATATATGTCAGTGTGTGAAGGTATTAAATCATTTTATTGCTGCAAGGGATATGTCTGCCTGTAATTGCTGTACTAAGTCAACATACAGCATGTCATTATATACCTTATGCTAGGGGATAATGCTTCCTACATATGTAAGGAAAATGTAATCACATGTCATCATTTATTTAAATAAAAGCATTGCTATGTGACAAATCATCATAGCTTTTTGTAACAGGAATCAGCATTTATACATGTGCACAGCAGATGTGTTTGACAACAGTGATAGCGACCAACATGGACAGTCACAATAAGACTCACACAAAGCAGTCTAAGTAGTAATGGCTGGATTTGAACTAACTACCCAAGATCACAAGCTAACGATCAGTACCTGAATTGCAAGTGCCACACAATATGTTGAGGTACCAGTGGGACACTGCTAAGTTACATGGATGACATCGCCACTGTTTTTAGCTGGATGTTTATGCTAAACAGTGGTTGAGGTACACAATAATACAGTACAGCTACACATTATATATTTATTTGGAGAATAGTATACAAAATATTATGGTGATAGACACACTCACAGGTGGCCTCAAACATCCTACATATGTAGTTACATAATGTGTAAAGCATAATATCAAATTCAAGCAACACAGTCGAATTTGCACTTCATATGAGAAATAATAAAAATGGTAGCATTATGTAATCATCGTGTGGCCAAAAAGTTATTTTCCCTGTGGGTGCCAGGATTTGCTAGTGTAACAGTGTGCCATTGTAAATCCATCTCATAAGTTGAAGTGTAAATAAAGGTGATTATGAGTTGGCTAATGGTATGTATCAGTAATCACAGTCACAGTATTTAAGCAGTGAGGGACTCAAACCACCTACTTATCCAGTTACACCATTTATATAGTACATTATCATCAGCCAGAACCACAGGAGAATTCTAAATACAAGTGAGGCATATAGCATTGATGAAGGAATGATAGTAGCGTGTTGCCAATCAGATGTGTCTGGTAAAATTACTTTCACAGCCATCTGGGATTGTAAAAGTTGTCATTGCAAATGTGTATAAAGCAATCCTGAATTCATTTGGAGTCACATACACACTTGCAGAAGTTAAGCATTTCTGTATTCAAACTTCCTACATATTTATTTACACACTCAAGAGAATACTGTAAGAAATGCAAGCACCACAGGAGAAGTCTGACATTTAAATTGTGACAGTCCACTTGTGAAAGAATGACCTCTTCTATGTATTGAACCAAGGGTGTAGGCAGATAATATAATTTTGTAATCATATGTTCTTATTGCTGCACACAAAGTACATGTCATTTTAAAAATGGAAACATCCCCCAGTTAACAAATGTTTGCATCACTTTCCCTCTAACAACATTATATATATATATTTTTTTTCAAGCTATAAGGCTCTTACATTTAATTTAGACAGTTGTGGACAGTGTATGGCAGAAAACAGTCATGTTTCCTTTATGTAATATATGTAAAATTGTACACAGCAGAGCAAAACAGTGCAGTGGATATAAAAAGTGTACACACCCCTGTTAAAATGCCAAGTTTTTGTGAAATAAAAAAATGAGACCACAATAAATAATTTCAAAACTTTTCCCACATATAATGTGACCAATAATCTGTACAATTCAATTGAAAAACAAACAAATCTGTTAGGGGAAAAATATAAAAAATAAAAAACGTACAATAAGCTGGTTGCATAAGTGTGCACACCCTTTAGCTAATACTTTGTTTAAGCACCTTTTGATTTAATTACAGCATTCAGTCTTCATGCGTAGGAGTCTATCAGCATGGCACATCTTGACTTGGCAATATTTGCCCACTCTCCCATGCAAAAGAGCTCCTAATCTGTCAGACTGTGAGGGCATCTGTTGTGCACGGCCCTCTTCTGGTTACCACACAGATTTTCTATTGGATTTAGGTCAGGGCTCTAGCTGGGCCATTCAAAATCTTTCATTTTCTTCTGGTGAAGCCATTCTTTTGTTGATTTGGATGAATGCTTGGCGTCATTGTCGTGTTGAAAGGTGAAATTCATCTTCATCTTTCTAGCAGACTCCTGAAGGTTTTGGGCCAAAAGTGACTGGTATTTGGAACTGTTCATAATTCCCTCCACCTTGACTAAAGCCCCAATTCCAGCTGAAGAAAAGCAACCCCAAGGCATGATACTGTCACCACCATGGTTCACAGTGGGGATGGTCTTCTTTTGGTGATGGAAGTGTTGTTTTTGCACCAAACATACCTTTTGGAATTGTGACCAAAAAGTTCAACATTGGTCTCGTCAGACTATAGCACATTTTTCCATATGCTTTTGGGAGACTTGATGTATTGTTTTGAAAATTTTAGCTGGGCCGGGATGTTTTTCTGTGTAAGAAAAGGCTTCCGTCTTGCAACCCTACCCCATAGCCAAGACATATGGAAAATACAGGAGATTGTTGTCACATGTAGTACACAACCAGTACTTGCCAGAAATTCCTGCAGCTCCTTCAGTGTTGCTGTAGGTCTCTTGGCAGACTTCCTGACCAGTTTTCATCTTGTCTTTTCATCAATTTTGGAGGGACATCATGTTCTTTGCAACATCACTGTTGTCCCATATTTTCTCCACTTTTTGATGACTGTCTTCACTGTGTTCCATGGTATATCCAATGCTGTGGAAATTTTTTTGTACCCTTCTCCTGACTGATACCTTTCAACAATGAGATCCCTTTGATGCTTTGTAAGCTCTCTGCAAACCATGGCTTTTCTGTAGCAGGCAACTGAGTAAATAATATCAGGAAAATCCTACCAGGACAGCTGAACTTTATTTCAGGTTATCAGAGTGTATTTAATTGATGGCAGGTGTGTACCCAAGAAGACTGAAACCTGTAATTAAATAAAAAAGTGCTTCAACAAAGTATTAGTTTAAGGGTGTGTGCACTTATGCAACCAGCTTATTGTACATTATTTTTTATATTTTTTACCCTAACAGATTTGTTTGTTTTTCAATTGAATTGTACAGGTTATAGGTCACATTAAAGGTGGGAAATTTTTTGAAATTATTTATTGTGGTCTCATTTTTTATCTCACAAAAACCTGGCATTTTAACAGGGGTATGTATACCTTTTATATCCACTGTATGTCTAGCTACACCACGGTGTTGCAAAGAAGTTCTGGTTGTGAAAGGTCAGATTAGGGGACGGTGGAGTCATGTAGCAGTTTAAAATATTTATCCAGAGTAGAAGATGATTTAGCACATGCTCACCTAACTGATAAACACCCATACACACACACAGACACACACACACACAGACACACACACACACACACACACACACACACACACACACACACACACACACACACACACACACACACACACACACACATTCCCTATATTGAGCAACAAAGCTCTTACCTGTCTCGATACATAATGAAGAAAGTACTGTATAAATCAGAAGTGCCACAGGAGAAGTCTGGCTCAGGATTATAGAGTGCCCGTTTGTTAGGAGGACCTCATTAGTGTGTTTCATTAAGAATGCTGCAATAAAAAGTGGGATAAGGGAGCTGTGTGCACATTTAAGTGCATTCTCTTCAGGAGACATGGATACAGTGTCAACCAATATACTCACACACATTACCCATGTTCAGCATCAAACCTCCTAGCTCGGGACTCTGGTCATATTGTTTCTACCCTAGTACCCTACTACTTGACCTTTCTAAGGCCTTTGACACTATTTCTCATACCCTACTTTTAACTAAACTCTCTACGCTCAACCTATCTCCTTCCTCTTTGAACTGGTTCTCCAGCTACTTATCCAATAGATATCAAGCAGTAAAATGGAAAAAGGCCACCTCCTCATTCCTCAATACCCCAACCGGAGTTCCCCAAGGTTCCATACTGGGTCCCCTCCTCTTTAATATATTTATAAATGATTTCCGCAACTCTATCCCTTTCTTGAATATCATCCAATACGCAGATGATTCAACTATTATCTGCTCTGCCACATCTATCCCTACACTCCTAAAGCTTACTCAAGATACTTTCTCAACCACTGAGCAATGGATGAAAAAGAATCACCTAGCACTCAATGCCTCTAAAACCAAATTAATGGTATTTATACCCTCCAAAGTCACCTCTTTCAACACAAACTCATTCTCTATTACCAGTCAAAATAACACATCTCTGGAACTGGTGTCTGAGACCAAGTTACTTGGGGTCCAAATAGATAGTCAGCTCAAATTGAATTCCCACTTACAGCTAAATATAAAAAAAAACATCAAAAACTAGGCATGCTCTACCGACAAAATCATTATCTTACACCTGCCACTAAAATCACTCTCTCTACATCTTTTCTTATCCCCTCCCTTCTCTATGGAGCTCCACTCCTATTTAATCTACAATCCTCACTGAAAACACAACTTTCCTCTTGCTACAACAAAATTGCCAAGTTCGTTACCAGCCATAAGTCCTCCACTCACCACTGTTCCTCTCTCCACATACTAAAATGGCTAGAACTACCCAATCCTCTCACCTATACTCAACTTACTCTTGCTCACAAGCTCATTTTCAACCCCTCCCTCTGTCCCTCCCTTTCTTCTGCCTTTAAAATGCCCCTACCTGACAGACTACTAAGGTCTAAAAACCAAAATCTATTAGAAGTATACAAACCAACTCGTCCCCCAAGCAAAAATCTTCTATCCTATGGTCTAGCACGTCTCTGGAACTCCCTACTGCTGTCCATTCGTACCACCCCTAACCGCTTTATTTTCAAAAAATCTCTCCACTCACATCTAGTAACCCAGTGGGAATGCTCCTGCTCCCACCCCACATAACTTACACTGGCTATTTCCATCTTCCTTCCTTCCCCTGTTTACACTAGCAATTTTCATTTTTCTTATCTCTTAACTCATACCTCCTTGTAACTACTAAGATATTTGCAAAGAATGGAATAAGCTGCACCTCTTAAGTGTATGCTTCCTATGATGTAATGTCTCTCAGTAGTTATTTTGTAATGTTCCTTTGGCTAGTCTGTATCATCTGTAAGTTTCATCTCTAGTCTGTATTAATTGTAATGTTTGCTCGGATCTATGACACTTGTAAAATTATAATCAAAAACCTATTGTAACCTTGATTGTTTTTGGAGCTTTTCTCCCCAGGACTCCATTGAAAACGAGTTATTTTTGGCCCAATGGACTATCCTGGTAAACCAACTGCAAATAAATAAATAAATATCTTGTTATGCAATGTAGAAAGCACTGTATTAGTTGCAAGCACCACAGGAGAAGTCTGACTCTAAAGGGTAGAGAGTGCACTTTTGTTAGGATGACCTCATGAGTGTCTTTCATAGAGGATGCTTCAGTTAAAAGTGATCTAAGGGAGCTATGTCACATTTAAATGCATTCTATTCAGAAAAGTGGATACAGCACCAAGCATTTTACACACACACACACACACACACACACACACACACACACACACACACACATGCACACACCACGCAAATTTCCCATGTTGAGCATCAAACCTCCTACCTACCTATCTAGTTACACAATCTAGGCAGCACTGTAATAGATGCAAACTCTTAAAAGGGCAGAATATACTTTTGCAGGGATGACCTCTTAAATGTTTTTCATACAGGATGTTTCAGTAAAAAGGGAGATATGGGAGTGGTGTGAACAGTAAATTAAGTTGGACTAGTTGCCATTTCTGGGTCCTGACACTTTTTATTGTGAATTTTACAGTTTGTGGTTGGTGTTTGTGTATTTTATTAGTGTGATTCATACAGGAAGTTTCATTAAAAAGTAGGATAAGAGAACTGTGTGAACAGTTAAATGTGTTCTTCTCAGGGGAAGTAGACACAGCACTAAGTGTTGCATACATTCTCAAACGCACAGACACACACACATTTTCTCTGTTGAGCATTGAACCTCCTACCTAATTATGCAATCTAGACAGCACTGGATTAGTGCCAAGCAATACAGCAAATGTCTGGCTCTTAAAGGGAAAGAGTATATTTTTATCAGGATGACCTCATCAATGTGTTTCATAGAGGGTTTTTTCAGAAAAAGTGTTATTAGGGAGCTGTGTGAACAGTTAAATGTATTATTTAAAGTGGAAGTTGATACAGAGCAGTGTTACACACACAAGCACACATACAAGATTCCCATGTTGGGCATCACACCTTTAACATATCTAGTTACACAGTATAGAGCACATGGTATTATTTGCAAGTGCCACTGGAGAAGACTGGCATTAATAATGTTAAATAAGACAGTTGAACTTTTTTTAAATCCACTGTTTGGAACATATGGTACTGTACATCACAGGTTGTACAACAAATGCATATGTGTGCACAGGACAATGTAGCATCACTATGATTGTCACATGTAATGATATGCTTCTCTACTAAAATTTAGATACTGTCCTTCAAGTATCATGTTACTGTGAGAAACAGTGACATGTTTCACATTAGAGGATAACATAGATGAGTGCTGTTGTACACTACTGGATTATCAATAAAACGTTCCTGTGACTTCATGTTGAGATGATTGCACACTTCTATTATTTCATACATGCATTGTGTGCATTGCCAAGACAAATATGCAAGTCATACATAGGACAGTGCACTGCAGAATAACAGTAATGGATTATGTGAGAACAGGTTAAACCAATGTGTAAAATAGTTGCAATTGTAAACACTGTATATCAGACATACATTAAATGATTGAATTAATTGAATTGTCGTTGACATCATTCTGAAATCAAGATAAGTTTATGCTGCTCTGTGATGACGTTTGCACAAAACTCTGTACAAACAGGCTTCACAATACGTAACAGGCACATTAATATTACAGCAGGATAATGATGTGTTAAATATAGGTCTAGCCAACATTTACATCCACGTAAGTCAGACAACCCATTGTGAAACATTTTTTTCATCCATCTGTATTAAACCTTTATAGCATTCCAAGAAAAACATTTATACCTAAGTATTATGTAAAAACAAAACAATAGTCCAACCACCAGGGCAGGGTGCATAAACCAAAGAATAATCCAGCAAAAAGTCTAAAAACGAGGATAAAACTCAGGTTTATTCTAACAGGCTTAGCGCTTTCACAAGATGTGCTTCTTCAGATCCTACAAAACTTACTACTTCTACACCATTTTTAAACTAATATTAGCCAATCCAAGTCCACCTCTAATTACTGATGTAATGGATGAGCTTTCAGAGCAGGTTTTAAAGGTATAGTGAAATTCAACCTTGGTGGCCTATGTGCCTGCCGGGTCACTATCCATTTCATTTCCATTAACTCTGTTTTGTCAATGATATCACCTCCTCTAGGGCTATTTCTAAAAGTCTCTATCACTTTAAACATAATAGAGTGTCCTACATTAAACTTAATATGCTTATATAAACCATTAAGACAGTTCTTTCTCCTATCTCCCATAAGTTGCAAGACCCATTATTTAATCTTTTTGTTAGTTTTGCCTACATTGAATGCTTCACAGCTTAAACACTTAGCCAAATACACTAAATTGCTAGATTTACAATCAGCATATAGGTTGGAATTATAGCTCCTAGATGTAATTGGATGGGTGAAAGCATTCTTGTATGATATAACAATGCAATTTTTTTAGCAGCAAGTTATGCAAACAGCAGATTGTTAATAAATTATAAACCCAACCAAAACAAAAAGAAAAAATGAGAAAGGGTGGGGGAGACAAACAAAAGAGATAAACAGATACATGGCATGTAACAGTACTGTATATTTTCAATAAATGTTATTTGGCAATACATAAACAATAATGATAATTTACTATTGTACACCTTTACCACATCCACATATGATGGAATGGTATTTATGTGTCATAAAATAAACAAATCTCATTGCTATGATATAAGAAATGGCAGCCTTTATTTCCCCTGTGATGTATTCTGATTTAATAATTGCAATTACCATAATTTAATTCTTTCTGACATATTATTGCTGCTAATATCTTATGAATACTTATCCAGTAATAACAAGTAATTTCTGCTTCTGGGTACTGAATTCATACACAGTTAAGCTAGTGCTTTCTTTGCCTAATGCAAGCAGCAAGAGTTAGTGGAGAAGGCATGCATGCTTGAGATGAAGGTTAAGATATGCCTGCTCAAGATGCTAGCACTTGAGAAAATAAAAATAAAGTGCTGGTTTGAGTTTGGACCTGAGTCATACTTACCCTGTGCCTTAATCGTACCTGGTGCACTTCACAGTTTACAGATATCTCTTCTGTAGCTGTACAGTTCAAAAAGAAAAGACATATATTTGAAAACATAATGAGTAACTGTGCTGGCTGGATGGATCCTTAATGCCATATCATAGTCAGGTTATAGGTCAGTATACTTACACAACTGGAGAGCATTCCCAGTCCTAAATTCAGCCTCTCATTAGTTTAGGCATTCCTGCTGGTGCCTCTTAAGGCCAATATAGTGGTGATGACATTGTTTCCCATAGTGTGTGTGTGGAATACTTGTTACATTGGAGACAGCCTTGACTAAGCTATTCCAACCCTCATAATTGGGAACCGGTATAATTCTCCTGCAGCAGTAGCCTACAGTTGTAGTGTTTCATGAGGAGTACCAAAAATATCCTGGATTCCTCAAGACCCCACCTTTGAGCTCTAAATTTAGCATAATTCTCTCCCTCACCAGCCATGTCTGCAAAATCCAAACCAAAACAATATGTCTGAATTGGCATCTACTTCAGATCTAGCCTTATCAGCTACATTTGTGCAATTGAAAGCAGATGGACTCCTTGGCAAGCACATTGGTACTACTTACATCACATAGCAGTAAAGGTGTGAAATATGGCATTGAGCTTTGCCATGTGTGATGCCCAACCTACTGACACAGGTTCCAATGTTCAACAATGGAATGTTTAATTGCATGGTGTTTACTCCTTGCTGTTTGGAAGGAGAAAAAGGACTAATGATGACATATTGTGATATTGGGGCTTACATTATATAATATTGTTGTACCAGCTGGAAATTCAACCTATGGGATAAAGCATGCAAAAATAGCTTATTAAATGACATTGCCACAGTAAAATGACCATTTAGTCCAGGAAATTAGAATTACACTATTCTGGGAATGAACGGTGATATACTTCAGAGAGGCATGTATGTGTGTGATTTTAATTAGTCCTATGAATGCATTTCTATGTAAAAGTCATTATTTTTGTTTGTAAATATATTTCAGGTGGATGCAGTTGAATGTTTTGAGTAATACAGGTCAGGGTATGGGGTATGTTACATGCATACTTCACAAGATATAACAGTCCTAAAAATATAGTTAAGATATGTGATACATCATGATGATTATAACAAAATTATTGTGCCCATCATACATATGCAAGTAATTTTATATTAAATGTCATCATTATTACATTTTAGAAATTGGACACACATTAGCTTGACATTACATGTGATACATTAATGATATATGCTAAATAGAAACATTTATTTATGCAAGCATTACTGATATGTTGCTTGCAAGAAACATGTTTATCTGAATCACGCCAATGGATCTCAGGAAGTTTGCACTGTAACTTCCAATGGGTAGAGCCTAAGCCTTTTGACAGAATCATATTATGTCCTGGCATTTCAAACAAATGTTCATATCTCTGGAACCATAGGAGTTATGAAAGAAGTATAAATGGCAAACTCTTCATCAAAAACTATTTTCATAGTGGTAGTATTCTTTAGGGTCAAGGTTTCAAATCAAATTGTATAAGTCACAGTAAACACAGTAACTGTTACATTTGTAATATTTTGTAAACAACTTACAATATCTCAGCAACCACTAAAGTTACACACATACTATAAACAAGAGAGCTTTCATATGAGGCTAAGGAGTTCTGTCTGCCTTACTTGGTTGTTGATCTATTTAGAGAAATATGAAAATTATGTATGTATAAATTAATATCATAAAAACAAAAGTTAATATATATTTACCTGCACCAGACAGAGATCAAATATTAATGCAGTTGGGTTTACCACTGTGTAAGTTTTAAGATGAAATCTTTTAAAACCTTATACATGGCATGGTTTTGGAAATATTGATGCAAATATGAACATGCAATATTTGATGCCTAGAGACATTAGCAGGAGTTAACTGCATATGCACCTGGAGGCATCACTAAGAGGTAATGAGTTAATATTATAATTTTTCTTTACTGTTACAGTCCTAATAAAAAGGTTTTGACAAGTGGGATTCATACACCTATTATAAAAACATGTTTCAGCTGGATTTGAAACCTTAATCAACTGTGTTCTTTATCTAAAGTCACTGTGCTTACACCTTGTCCCACAGAAATAGGTATGTGACAGATGGACATTCTCCACTCAGTACTGTCCAGAGAGCTGAAGAAAGCACACTGCTGCCAGGTGTGTTTGTGCTACTTAAGGCAAATTAAACTAAAATGTTCAATGTTTTCCTTAAGTAGGGAAACATTTATTCACTGCCAAGTGGAGAGCAAATACAATTTAAAATGACGAAATATATTGTAAATACTTGAGATGTAATCTCTAAACATGATTTGAACGATGCTTCATGTGCCTTATTTCTCTCAATTTATATCAGGTACACCTTCTACCACACAAATAATTATGTGCTAGGTGGAATTTTTCCATTCATTACTGTCTAGAGTGGTGAGGAAAGTGCACCATTGACATGTGTGTTTGCACTGCATAAGGCAGCCACAACTACATTTTTCACTTTTTCTTTAGGCAGTGAACCATTTTTGCATGTTGCTGAGTGGAGAGATGATGGAAAAGACATTAGAAAATAAATATATGATAGAGAAAAAAAGCTGACAGCAAATTAAATGCTATGAATGGGTATATGAAGCAATGACCACAGCAAGAAGTTCATTCAAGTGACATGTTCAACCTTCTCACTTGTCTTTGCAACATCAGAAATGTACTTTGTGGAACACATTATCAGACTTGTAGATAATGACAAATATTGTGAAATTGGACATACAAAAGCTCACATATTGTTAGCAATAATATCGAGTCACATTTTAAACAGCACAATGGCATCATAAAATGTGATTAAATATTTATTCACCATGTGTGAAATTATCAGTTAAGTGGATTTGAACCATGCATCATTTATTTATTTAATATTTGTTTACTGGGAAAGAACCCATTTTCAGTGGAGGCCCAGGGAGAAACACTCAAGATGCATGTCTTTGGAATGTGGGAGGAAACCGGAGCACACAGAGGAAACTCACTCGAACACAGGGAGGACATGCAGGGTCCACACAGAAGGCACCCCAGCTGAAAATCAAACCCGTAAACCTCTTGCTGTGAGGCAACAATGCTAACTGCTGCACCACTAAGAAGCCCATTAGGTGTCCTCTTCTTCTTAGATCACTGCCCTTACATCTTGTGGCACATAGAAAATTATCTGGCAGGTTTATTTTTTTTTCAGTGAGTATTATTAGGAGTATTGACAGCCTCCCAATGATTGTGGGCTAGCTTGTGTTACATAAGGCAGTCTAAACTAAATGTTTCCTTAAGCCGTGAAAGTGAATTTCACATTGCTAAGCAGTATGCAAATACAGAAGGTGATACTTATCAGACGTATTCAAATAACTCTTTTAGGAATGATAACTTAAAGACACATGAAATGAATCACAATGTATGTAGATGAGAGTGCAAGTGATGTGTGCTGTATCTTTAACAAGCATGTCAAGACTGTACATGCATGTATTTCCTGACACATGTAATCCCTAGTGCCAATTTGTAAGAGCAGCCAGAGTGTGAGCATGCATGATCACAGTTGTTAGTTTGTATGTAAGTTACTTAAGTTAAAGTTAGTAAACTTCTATAGTGATGTGTTTGTATAGAACAAAGCTGCTTGAACAGAACCCATGAAGACTCTTCTATTGTGTCCAAAGTAGGAGAGTGACATGGTATCAGAACTTACATCAACGAGAGTAATATTCAGAGCCATGAGGTGCTGATACAACAGTGAAGGTAAAACTAAGAGAAATGAGCACAAAAAGAGCCAGAAAATAATTAAAGGTAATGAGAAGAAGCACAAATTGTTTATTTGATAGAAAAGACAAAACAGGGCATTACAAGGGCACAAACCACATTGTTGAGCAAGTAAAAGGCTTAACTAAAGGAAATGTTTAAAATAAGGGTATTGGAGGAAATAATTAATAGTAAATTAAAATGAGCATGTTTAAAGGAAAACGAGTGTGTTTAAAGCAAAACCCGGCATGATTAGAGTAAAACAAGCACAAGAAAAGTACATTGGGCATGAAAATGGCTTAAACGAGCAAAACAAATATAATAAAGGAAAAAAAAGGCACATTAATCAAAGCAAAATAAAGCAAGGTGACTGCATGTGTTTTGGCAAAGTACTGTGTTTGGGCATAACTACTACATTGTATTGTATCAAGGGCATAACTAAAGTCATTTGAAGTATCTCAAAGTGTATAAAAAAGGTGCTTACAGTGTGTGCTTATTACTGTGCATGTATTTTGAAGAGTTTATTGTGTGCAAAGTACAACTATTCCATGAAATACAATTAAAGTATAACCATTTCAAAAAGTTTCTTGTGCTGGGTGTGTCTATTCGCAAAATGCCACCATTACAGAGTGTTTCTTGCACTGTAAACATTTGCCTAGCAAGGTACTGCCATTCCGGGGACATTTCAGTGTGCTGTGTACAGTTATTTGCAAAGTGCAATTACTTTGAAATATTATTGAGTTTTGGGCAGGAGACGTCTACTTTATTCACACTGTGCAGTTATTTGATATATTTTTTACACTGATAAGAGGTGATTTCTTGCAAAAAAACATTACAAGAGTATTACAGTGTCTGAGAGATTTATTTCATTCGCATCATAAAGTTGTTTGAGATGTTTCTTAAAATGATGGTAAATTACTTTAGCATTGCAAAATGATATTACAACAGTGTTAAAGCGCCCGAGAAGTTTATTTCACAATGTCCAATTATTGAAAGGAACTACGAGTTTAGCCATTAGCATAATTTCAAAAAGCTCAAAAAGGTATAAATTCAGAAGCACAAAGGCATTGGACAAAGTTATAAATACTGGCATAAGTTTCTGGCATATGTGCATGTGTGTACGTTTGTGCTTATTTGCCAAATCTTTCACTGGTATGTGTTAATATGGCCGATGGATTTTGAAAGCCCCTGCCACTTGCATTTTATCAGAATATTGCAGAGAATTGGAGAATATTTGAGCAAGAGTAAGATATTTTTATACAAGCAGCTTATGCAGATAGAGTTGCATGGACCAGGGGGGGGTCTATATTACCAAAGCAAAAAAACCTATTCTCAAAAACCTAAACATCAACACCTATACCACGAACTGCGAAAATCCTGAACGCACTAAACCACGAAAAAAAAATATCAAACTGTCATAGTTGGCCAACCCCACCACCCGCTACATACTACCTACCCAAAGAAAATAAATAAACCACACACATACACTAACCAAACCCTACTTCTAACCTAAAGTAAAGCAGCAAAACCCTACCTCTAACCCTACACTAAACCCCACATACACAACTAACTATGCACTATCCTTAACCTCTCCCTAACCCTAAGGTCCGTAACTACCGCACACGTCCCCTACACACATACACCCAAACAAAATAAATAATCCACATACATACATTTAACAAAACCCTACCTCAAACACTACACTAAACCCCACATACACAACTATCTATGCACTATCCTTAACCCCTCCCTAGCCCTAAGGTCTGTAACTACCGCACACTTTCCCTACAGACATACACCCAAACAAAATAAACAATACACATACATACAATTAAAATAACCCTACTTCTAACACTACGCTAAACCTTACATACATTACCTATCTATACACTGACCTTAACCCAAATCCTAACACAAAAGTCCTATCTATCGCACACTTATCTTACTGAGCTATACCACAGATAGGCCAACCAAAACAATTTGACATTTTGGAATTCGTGGTTTTGTACGTTCGTGATTTCCATACTTCGGGCAATATGTGTCAACATCTTCGTTTTCGCTCATACATTTTTTCGAGTTCGTAATATAGACCCGACCAGGGTATTCATTTTGCTAAACCTAACTGAGTCAGAGGCCATAGAAAGAGAGCATTAATTTGTGTATGCACCAGCAGTATATGAAGGAGAAGATGAAAACCATCATATTGTTGTACAGGCTCAATCAAGGGAAAAACCCGAGTGTTTGAAGTGCAAGTTCAGCGAAATGTGTAACCTCCAGACAAATATTACATTAGAGAGGTATTTGTTTTACATGAGAGATCAGAAACCAGGGGAAACATTTGCAGCTTATACAACTGACCTGAGAAACAAAGCTAAAACATGTCACTTTGGGGACTTAAAAGATGAGTTGATAAAGGACAGGCTTGTGCGTGGTATTAATAGTGATGCTGTGAGAAAGATTTTACTTTGTGATAGTGATTTAATGTTGTGCAAAGCCATAGAGATTTGTCAGAGCCATGAGGTGACAGAAAAACATGCTTGGAGTGACAACAGCGTGGTTTCAATTGGCACCACCAGAGCAAATGTAGATAGTATGCAACATGTGGTGAACAGAAATCGGCCTAAGCACATGGCAGCACAGCCCCTACTGGTTTACTAGGGACACCATGAAGCTTTCCAGCAAGTTCTAAGAAAGGAGCTTGCTCCAGCTCAGTGCAGTACAAGCATGAATCAGCAAAACTCAAGTTTAGCTTTATTGTTAACTGTCACAATTGTGGTGCAAATCATGAGTCTAAAAGAGAGAAGTGCTTAACATTTGGTCAGCAATGTCACAAGTGTAGAAAAGGGAACCAATTACAAAAGTTTTGCAAATCAAGTAAGCTTCACACAGTTGAAAAGAAAGGTCACACAAAGAAGCAAGTTGATAAGTAGAGCCGAAGCAGCCAACTTTTATGTAGGTGGTGTATAGGTGATTGGTGAAAGAGCTGATGTAGTGAATTTATTAGCAAGAAGCGAAATGTTTTGTACTGTCTGGATTAATAGAAAATCCACAGAGCTTAAATTAGATACTGGTTCAAAGTGTAATGTTATATCAGCAGACACACTTGCTAAAGTGAGAACTAACGAACAACTCAATGTGGTCAGTAGTGCGAGACTTGTTGCTTATGGAGGTGAAGAAATTCAAACCAAAGATTCAGTGATGCTTTCGTGTTATTTGGCCAAGAACTGTTACAACTTGTTATTCTATGTAGTCTGGAGATAGTCTGAGAATTAATCTGCCTTCATTTACTAAAGAAGTTTGTCATGTAAGTGCTGAGTTCTCATTTTTCTGAAGCCATTTACTCCGAGTATGCTGATGTTTTCCATGACAAGTTAGGCAAAGTTCCAGTTGTGTATTCCGTGAAGTTAGACTCTGAGGTCACTTCAGTACTCAGACCAGCAAGAAGAGTTCCAATAGCTATGCAGGATAAAGTTATGGCTCAATTGGATAAAATAATACAGCAAGGTGTGATTTGTCCAGTCACAGAACCAACTGAATGAGTGTCTTCCATTGTAGCAACTCACAAAAAAGGCTCAAATGAAATCAGAATATGCATTGACCCAAGAGGTCTGAGCAAAGCATTAAAGAAACCGTATCATCCAATGCACACAGTCAGTGAGGCTGCAGCCTTAATACAGAATGCCACCATTTACTCTGTCTTGGATGCAGAGTTCATTTTGGAAAGTGATGCTTGATCGTAAATCCTCATTTCTAACTACTTTTGGCACT